>NW_007233075.1:617584-633971 GCF_000164805.1 Carlito syrichta
TGGGGGGGAGGGGTTCTGGCACATTCTAGGAAAGAAGAGAGGGGTAAGATTGCAGTAGCCTGTGAGATGATTAGGAGAGCTAGGTTAAAGAACGCCTCCCCCACTCTCCTAGCCCGGCCCTAAGCATAGGTGAGTTCTCCACAGCCTTCATCCGCAGTCAGCCTCAGACCAAAAAGAGGAGACTTGGAAAAGCGTAGTCATGCCTGCTGTCCCCTGGAATGTCGAAGTTTCCTTCAGGAACACTCAGGATTCCATGCCTCTCTTGATGGAGAGGGTTTCAAGTGCCACTAGCAGCACTGAAAACTTCTTGATGAAGAAAGGAAGCTCATTCCTAGTCATTCTTCCTGGTTTTAATGCAACCTATGTGCTAATCTGCATGCCCTTTTTCTATTATGTTTGTTTTAGAAAAAAATCTAGAGATGAAATGCGAAAATTGATCAGAATGTGGTTTAACCTGTACTCAAACTTCATTAAGAAATGGTTAACAATTTTAGTAAAAATGGAAAGAAACCAGAATCCTTTTATCTATGTCATCACATGGTATTGTTTGGATTTCTTCTTACACATTTCACAAGTAACCCTGGACATCTGCATGGGCATCATTACAGGGACATTTTTGAAAATGTATATTTGAAAGGTGTCTCATGTAAAGGAATATGTTTTATAATTTAGAACAAACTATTAAAATCAGAACTATTCAGTGTGTCCCTGGCTTGCTCCCCTTTTGAAAGTCACATAATTCCTGGGATGGCAGCCCACTGAGCCCTGAGCGGTCCTGCTCATTTTCGTTAAGAGCACCAGGTTGCGTATCACAGAGAAAAAGCCAGTCTCGTGACAGTCTATAAGGATCTGTGTGGTATATTTGATTTTTGTTCAGAAAGATTCCCTCTCTCACCTTCTGCCATGAGCAAAGTGACCTTGCCACTTCTCATCCCTGGGCATGGCCATGGGACTCCTCAGTGGATGTCAGCAGATGTAAAAGGGCTTGAAGTGTTTTATTCAAATGAACTTGCCCTCCTACATCTCCACACTGTCATGAGAAAAGCACACCAAGGTTAGCCTACCGGTCCCAGGAGAAGGAAGAGCTCAGCCAACCCCAACCCAAATTGCAGATGGAAATGACAAGCCCTGCCAAGATTTGCAGAGTTGTCCAGGCAGGCCCAGGGGAGACCTGACTCACCAGCATGGGTTAAAGAAGCGTTTACTATTGTGTGCTTGTGAGATTGTGTGATTGTTACTCAGCAGAAGCTAAATGACAAAGCCTATGAACTAGGGCCCTTCTTAACCATCTGATCTTCTATTGGTAGACTCCTCAGTCATTGCCGGCCACATTGGCCTTTTTGCTCTTTCTGATTACCCCAGGCAAGCAGCTCTTCCTCAGTAGAACTACATTTATCTACTCCTTCAGCTCAGGACATCCAAGGGTTACGCCCTCTATTTAAAATAACAACTTCTCCTCCTCCCCCCCCCTTCCTCTTCCCCCTTCTCCCCTCCTCCTCCTCTCCTCCACTTTTTTTTTTGACAGGGTCTTGCTCTATTGCCCAGGCTGAAGTACAGTGCCACAATCCTAGCTCACTGCAGCCTCAACCTCCTGGGCTTAAGCAATCCTCCAGCCTCAGCTTCCTACGTAGCTGGGACCACAAGTATGAAGCACTACACCTGCATCATGTCCTTATTCTTTCAATATGGTCTCAGTGGCATACAATTCTAATTCCAAGGTGAAAATTATTTTCTCTTAGCACATTGAAGATACGATACACTGTGTCTTGGCTTTCAGTGTTATTATTGTGATACAGCAAATTGCTCTTCCTATGAAGCTTATGTGTTTTCTCTCTGATTGCTTTTAAGTATTCTCTTTACTATGCAGTTCAGTGATACACTATAATACATAGTTGTGTATGTCTTCCTATTTAACCTTCTTGGGATATGTTAAGCTTCCTGAAAGGAAAAAAGAGTCCTCAACAATTCTGAAAAATTCTTGATCATTTAAAAAAATATTGCCTCTTTTGTATTCTATTATAAATTTGTGAGAACTTCTCATTCTATCCTCACGTCTGTTAACTTGTTTTTACACGTATTGATCTCCATGTCTCTCTGGGATATATTTGAGATTCCTATGGATTTATCTTCCACTTCAGTGCGCTGTTTGCCTTGTCATTTATCTATCTAAAAGTAAAATTTTAATTTCAATTTCTTATTTTTATTTTTAGAGACAGGGTCTCGCTCTGTCACCCAGGCTGGAGTGTAGTTTGCACAATCATAGCTTGCTGCAGCCTCAAATTCTTGGGTTCAAGTGATCCTTTTGCTTCAGCCCTCAAGTAGCTGGGACTATAGGCACAACATTATACCTGGCTTGTTTTATTTTTTTCTTTGTAGAGATGGAGTCTCACTGTGTTGCCCATGCTGGTCTTGAACTCTTAGACTCAAGAAATCCTCCCTGCTTCAGCCTCCCAAAGTGCTGGAATTATAGGCATGACCCATCATGCCTGGCCTCAGTTTGCATATTTTTCAATTCTAGAAGTTTCAGTTGATTGCTTTTCAAATCTGTTTGGTGGTTTTTAAAAATAATCCTGTTCCTTACCCAGTTTTTCAATTTTTTCTTGATTTCTCTAAATATATGAATTGCTGTGATCTGAATGTTTGTCTCCTCCCCAGATTCTGTGTTTAAATCCTAACTGCCAAGATGATAGTATTAAAAGGTGGAATATTGAGAGGTGACTAGGTCAGGAGGGTAGAACCCTCATGGATGACATTAATGCCTTTAGAAAAGAGGCCCAAGTGAGTATGTTTGCCCCTTTTACCCTGAGGACACACAGCAAGAAGTCACCATTTATGAACCAGAGAACAGTTCTCACAGACATCAGATTTGCTGGTGCCTTGATCTCGGTCTCACCAGCCTTCAGTACTGTGAGAAATAAATTTCTGTTGATTATAAGCCAAGACATGAAGCGTACTTGTTTATATTTTGTGTTCAGTGATTCCAAAATCAGAAATGCTTGCAAGGCCAATTTTACAACCTGTTGATGCTTTTATTTTCTTGTGTGTTTCTATCATGAAATCTGAACCCTTGAATTTTGTGGGAGTTCTCTGAGACCTAGATTAAAATCAAAGGCTGCCGGAACAGACTATGATGTGTCTGCCAGTGCTGGCAGAGCACTTCCAACCCCAAATGGTTTTTAAATGAAGATCTCAAGTTGAGGTATTCTGACCATACCCACAGTAAAGCTGAAAACTCAGGTGGCAGCCCATGTATGCTTTCAGGTTTTCAAGGGAACCGTTTTTCCCCTGCCACTCGAAGCCAAAGTGGAGAGGCAGCAAGTTTCCTTTCTTTCTTCCTTGGCATGTGTTCATTTCCATCTACTCTTACAGGAGGGCGTAGCCCCTTGGCCTCTGCTTTATGTGAAGGTCGTCAACTCGACTGCCCACATTCAGTAGGCACAGGCTTTATTTTCTGTCCCCAGGAAGCTCAAGGTCTTAGGGTTCAGCAGACCCTGAATTTCAGAATCGGTTTACCTTCTAGAACTCCTGCACTCGCTTAATGTTGGCCTCTGTGGAGTCTATACTTTCTTATGAACTCAGTGAAGCTTTCAAAGAGATTGAAAAATAAGTTTACTTCACACATTTTGGGGGGTTGTTTACAGTGGTAAGACCAACTGGGGGCCCACCCTCCTGCCAGAGCAAAATGTATGCCCATTTCTCTCCACCTCCATGTTCACCACCCTAGCCTAAGACACTGTCACCTCTCTCACAAGAGCATCCTTTCTCTATGCGTGCACTCATGTACTCCCACAATTTATTCTCCATAGAGCAGCCAGAATATCTTAGAGACTTCCCAGAGCATGTCTCTTCCCTTCTGAGTTTAAGATTTTCTAGTGAGAAGGGTAGGCAAATCTTTATAGAAAGAAAGGAAATTCATGGTTGCTTAGGGCTGGGGTGGGGGTGGACAGGGGGTGTCTGTGGGGTTGAGGGTAGGAAGAATGAATGACTGCTAATGGGTCCAGGTTTCTTTAAAAGGGGATGAAAATGCTCCAAAATTAACTAGTTACACACCTCTGTGAATTTTCTAAAAATCACTTAGTTGTATGTATACTTTAGTGTACAACTATTTAAATATAAATAAATAAAAGTGTACGACTTTAAATAGACAATTGTATGATATGTGGATTGACTCTAAATAGAGCTGTAGTTTGAGAAACAACAACAAAAGGCTTCCAGTGGGGAGAAGCACTTCCAGAATTGAAACTCAGGACCTCTGAAACATTTCATAAAAGTAACAGGATCATTGGCAAAAACTGCCAAACTTTTTCAGAAATCTGAATGTTTACCAAAGGCTTACAACAATACAAGGCATGACAATTTAAGAAAATGGCTGAAGCACAGAAAAAACATAGGCTGTGGCATTTTCACTTGCCCTAATCCCGTTCAAATTCCACCAGGTCCTCAGGCCTTGAAAACCAGAACCTCACAATAACAGCAGATGTGAAAAACTAGCAACTCACAATCACAGTGACTGTGGAGACCAGCACTTCACAGTCACCGTGGATACAGAGACCAGCACATCACAATCACAGTGGATGTGGAAACCAGCAGCTCACAGATACAGTGGATGTGGAGACCAGCACCTCAAGTCACAGTGGATGTGGAGAACAGCATTGCATGGTCATAGTCATTGTGGTGACCAGTACCTCATTATCACAGTTCATGGATCAGGAAGCTTAATATTGTTAAAGTGGCAAGACCCCCCCCCCAATTCTTCTACAGATTCATCACAATCTCTATCAAAATTGCAGTTGGCTTTTTTGCAGAAGTAATTAAGCTGACTCTTATGATAAGATATATATGGAACTGCAAGGGGCCCAGAATAGCCAAGGAAGCACAGGAAAAACATAGGTTTTGAAAAGGAATAGAGGACTCATACTTCCTGATTTCAAAACTGAGTACAAAGTTACAGAAATCAAAACAGTGTAGTAGTATCATAAGGAGACACATATAAATCAATGGAGCAGAATTGAGAGTCCAGAAATATAGTTATATTTATGATCAGATGCTTGCAAAAAGGAAAGAAAGACAATTTAATGGAGAAAGTGTGAAATTTTCAATAAACAGTTCTAGGACAACTGGATAGTCAAATGCAAAAGAATGATATTGGACTCTTATCTTTAGTCATAAATAAAAAAGTAATTAAAATTGAATTACAGACCTAAGCACAAGAACTAAAAATACAAAACTCGAAGAAAGCATAACCTTGGGTTAGGCAATGGTTTCTTAGAAACAATACTAAAACAACACACATGAAAAAAAACAAAACAGGTAAGATGGACTTCAACAAAATTTAAAACTTTTGTGCCTCAAAGGACAGCACCAAGAAAATGAAAAGAGGCCAGGCGTGGTAGCTCGTACACACTTATAATTCCAGCACTTTGGAAGGCCAAGGCAAGAGGATTGCTTGAGCCCGGGAGTTTGGGACTAGCCTGGGCAATATAACAAGAACTTATCTCTACAAAAATTAAGAAATTAGCTAGGTATGGTGGTACACGCCTGTAGTCCCAGGTACTTGGGAAGCTGAGATGGAAGGACTGCCTGAGCCCAGAAGGTAGAGGCTGTCACTGACCTCCAGCCTGAGTGACAGAGTGAGACTGACTGGAAAAAAAAAGGTGAAAAGACAAATCACAAAATGAGAGAAACATTTGCAGAGCATAAATATAAGAGGTTTGTATACAGAATATATATATAAAGAACCCGTACAACTCTACAATAAACAACATAACCCAATTTATATCAAAATAGGAAAAGCACTTGAACAGACATTTTTTTCAGAGATGACATACAAATGGCCCATAAGCACATGACAAGATGTTCAGCATCACTAGTCACCAGAGAATGCAAATCAAAACCACACTGAGATTCAACTTCACACCACTAGAATGACTGGAAGAAAAAGGAGAAACAATGACAAGTGTTGCCAAGGACATGGAGAACCTGAAATTCATACTTTGCTGGTAGAATTGTCAAATGGCGCAGTCACTTTGAAAAATAATATGGCTGTTTTCCAAACATATATATCTGGGGTATATTATATATACTCCTAAGTATATATTCAAGAGCAATGAAAATATATGTCCATACAAGTTTATACACAAATGTTCACAAAGAGTATAAACAACCCAAAGGTCCATCAGCTGATGAATAAAACGTAGCACATCTATTCAATGGAATATGAGGGAATGAAACTTTCATGTTAACTGAAAAAAGCAGTCACAAAAGACCACATGTTATTTGATTCCATTACATAAAAGTGCCCAGAATAGGCCAATCTATCGACAGAAAATAACTTAGTGGTTGCCAGTGGCTGGGGGAGGTCAGAATGAGGATTTACTGCTTATGGGTGTGGGGTTTCTCTTTGGGGTGATAAGTGTCCTGGAACTAGTGGTGATGGTTGCACAACTCTGAATATAGTAAAAGCCAGTTAGTTGTACACTTTAAAAGGTTGAATTTTATTGTATGTGGATTATATCTCAAAGCTGTTAAGGAAAAAAAAAAAACAACTTTCTAATAGATTCCTAAATCCCCGCGTGATCTTGCCCTACCTTTTCTCTGCTCTGTGTCAAATGTATTGACAGATACACATCGTGGGCCTACCGTGGGCCACGCAGTTTTAGAACTGACAATAGTCCCTTTCATGGAGATTCTATTCTAGCAGGGAGCTGGAGCATAAATGACAGAGACAGTAAACGACTTATGTTAGAAGGTGATAAGTGACACAGACAAAATACCAAGTATGAGGGACTGCAGCACTCATGGGAGGGTGGGGTACAGGTTCTAAGTAGGGTGGTCAGAGCAACTCTGAAGAGATCCCTCCTTCTCTCTGCTTTGGCTCTACCTGCCCTTTTTTTTTTTTTTTTTTTTTGAGTTAGAGTCTCACTCGATCGCCCAGATAGGAGTGTAGTGGCCGCTCCCGGCTACCACAGCCTCGACCTGCTGGGCTCTGGCGATTCTTCCGCCTCAGCCTTCCAAGTCACTGGAACTACAGGCGTGCGCTACCATGCCCGGCTTTTTTGATTTTTATTGTGGAGATGAGGTCTCACCAAGTTGCCCAGGCGGGTCTCGAACCCGCGGACTCAGGCAATCCACTCACCTCAGCCTCCCAAAGGCGCGGGATTACAGGCTGAACCACCGAGCCCGGCTCTACCTGCCCTTTCTCTCCCTCAACTTCATATAGCAAGCTTGTTCCCTCTTTAGGGCCTTGACAATTCTTGTCATTCAGACTTCAGCTTAAAAATCTTCCCCCCGATGATCCAACCTAAAGTGGCTACCCAGTCACTTGCATTTCATTATCTCTCAAATTCCCTTCATGTCACTTACTCATATCATCTACTCATTCAACAAATGTGAATACACCTCACATGCCACACACCTCTAGGGATATGGCAGTGATTAGGACTCAGCATTCCTGCCCTCATGTCCCCTGTATTCTGAGGAGGGGGGTAAATCAGCCCACAGTGTTAGGCAAGGAGATAAGGAAGAGCTGCTGTCTCCTGCAAGGTTAACCGTCATCAAGCAGATGCCTGAAGGAATACAGGGGTCAGCTATGGGGGAGGGGGTGTCAAGGAGAGACCAATGGAGGTTCAATCCTGGTGCCCTGGAACATAACTGCAATAGAAGAAAATGGAAACAAGAAGGAAAATAAGTTGTCTTTTTCCCAGGGGGAAGTGATGAGATTGTTTAAAGCCATCTTGGGTATGTCAGTGGTACAGCCAAGTAGGAATGTCCAGCAGGCAGGTGAGAAGGGTCTGGAAGGGGGGTGTTAGGTCCAGTCGGGAATTGGGAGTCAGTCACAGAAGAGCAAAGATATGCTTATGAGACGAGGTTGTCAAAGGACTGGAGGAAGAAGAGTGCTGATGACTAAGATTTATGGGATTCAACAAAATATTTCACAAATGCAACAAAACATCCCTTTCTGGTTTTGTCCTTGGCCTCCTCCCATTATGATGCATGTGACCTTGGTTGCCTTATTGACAGCCACAATCCCAAGTGCCTAGAAGAGCACCAGAAAAATAGCAGGTGCTTGGGAAATACAGAATAAATAAATCCATTAAGCATTTGCCTTTCTATTTGGGTATTCTTAGCTAAGAAAATAACCAACGTGTATAGCTCCTTTTAAGGAACACAATCACTCAGGATCTCTGAGAATTACTGCCTCTAGTACATTCCTTTCACGGTGTCTGTACATCTTTTTATTGCTACATTCAGTACCTGTAATTTATTTATAATAATTTCACTAATTTATAGATCATTAAAATGAAAACAAAGTAAACCAAGACAAAAATGATATCCTTGCACTGAACACTACAACAAGCATTAGCCTAACTTGAGGTGACTTTTGGTTTTAGGCTTTGGATGCTGCAGAGCCAACTGCTCATGACAGGACAGGTGAATAAACCAGGTGTGTTCAGAGCAGACGACAGAGGCAGCATGACTGCCCTGCTCCAGCTGCATGGTTTGTGCAATTCCTTGTAAATGGCTCATTTCCTCTGGGAGGCTGAACGGTATTTTGTCATGTTTTCCTCTCACACTGAAAATAAAAGAACAGCTCCTATTAAAACTAGAACTGTTGAGTTGTGCAGATATGAAAACAGAGAAAAGTGTTTCTTTTCTTATTTGGTAAATATTTTCCTTTTGAGGCATCAATAACTAATCATAGCTGCTTCCGTTAGTTACAAATGGATTCAATCAGGTAAAACTCAAATGAAACACAAAACCACTAGTCAGTCCATTATACACTACAATGATAGCGTTAAGCCTTGTGAAATATATGTATTAAGTATGCATGTATTCATCAAATCAGACAAAGAAGCTAATGGGTCTCTGATTAGTGTTCTAACTCTATTATGGTGATACTTCCATCTCACCCTGACTCATCTAAAATATGTGAACAAAATGCTATTAAGTTTGATAAACAATCTGTTATATGCTATCATTCTGGCTAAATAACAAAAACTGATTTGGGCTAGAATTTCTCTCTTGAAAATCAAGGGCAAAAAAGCTGCTGTTGAGGTACCCTTCAATTTTAAATAACAATTTGTAATTCTTTATGACAAGATTAAAGCAAAAACTAAACAAATATCCTAATCTAGGATAAATATACAGTCTTGTTTCTAAAGGGATTGTCACATGGATATTGGTGACCAATGGCAAGTTCAACTCATAATCAGGTATTCAGAAAAACAATAAAATAGCATAGCAAACACATTTTTATTCAATATTTTAAAAATGTACTTTGTGGCAACTTATAAATACATTTCTATTATAATAAATTGATATTTTGAACCAAGAAGATAATATAACCAAAAATCCATTTGCACTCTTTGTTTAGGGGTAATTCACATTTATGCTTAATTTTGCTTTTTAAAAAGATGACTGTTACAATCAGGTATAGAACCATTTAGTTATGTCTACATTCTGTCTGTTAGAAATATATTCTTTTAGAGAATCCAACTCAATCATCTTATTCTTTTCTTCACTGCTTTTTTCCAAGCAGTGGTAGCGTAGTCTTCAATGGACAGAATGCAGATAACTGCTCTAACCACAGCCAGGTCATGCTACATCTGCAATACAGGAAGTCCCCATAGGTGTCCAGCTCTAAAACATGTCAAGTTGGCCCAATTTAGAAAGTGACAATGAGTAATGAATGATAGTACTGATCATTATAAAAAATTAACAATTTTAGGTATCTTTGTTCTGGGTTTCTGCGGTTTAGGTGTATCTATTTCTTCATAGTCTGCACTCATTCCCTTTGCCCAGCGACCGACTGTGACTGTTCGATCTGTAAAGGAAAAGGAAAGTCAAAATATAAGAAACACAGTATCAAATGCACCCACTTAGATGGGTCTTGGTTTAGGTTAAGAAACTGGTTTTGACAGGCATAATCACAGGGAGGGAAGACACCCCCACTGAGGGAAGTGGGCAACTTTGTCATTAATTACAACCCTTGATTTCAGAGCTCTGTGGGCAATTTCTCATCCCAATTAGGGAGATGAGGCAACTACTTTACATTCCTTCCCAGAGTTCATCATTACAGAGTCAATGAATTCTAAGAGTCTGTAAACAGCAAGCCTTATGAAGCATCAGATTTAAATGCACAAGATTCCACCTGTGAAATTATACAACATCTGCCTGTCAGTCTCATCAGTTGCAAAGTGGGAGTCCTCCCAGGAGGGAGAATTCAAATCCACTTCATCATTTCAGTCTCACTGTCAGTGATACAGTAAAGACTATCATCTCCTGGATGAGACTGTAAACAAAACTGTTGGTTTCTAACTTTCATGTCAGGAACAGGAAGTAAAAATGAGCAGACTTATTCATGTAGTGCTGTGACTGTATAAGTAAGAAGAAAGTTGCTTTTCCCTGAGAAGCACTCCTGGGCTCTGCCTCCTTCCACACAGGGCATCAGCATTCGAATACACTTCCTCAAGAGCCTGTCACAGGCAGGGAACACTTAGGAAGTTGTTGATGAACAAGACTAGTGTTTCATCAGGAAGAAAATAACCAAATTCTGGGGATACACATTTTAAGTATTTTGGGCCGTTTCTGCAATGAATTCTCAGTCTTTTGGTATACATGAAGCAAAGCACAGATGAGGACATGTAGTCCTAAGAATACTGAAAGTTATTTTCATTTTAAAATTTTCTTTTGGTGAATCAATACTTTTCTATAAGTAACAGAATTGGCTCTATTATATTAAACTCATTGGTGGGCAACTATAAATGCTTATGAATAAGATGCCTTATAAAAACCAGGGTCTCCTAAGGCTTACTAGTCACTTTTTTTTCCTTAATGCCCAGTGAGCTAATGCCCAGTTACTCAACACTACGTCTAACGCTGACAGAGAAGTGATGAAGTCACTGCTGCAGCAGGAAAACTGGCTGCCTTAAAGTCAGCAGTGCCTCCATGAGTTACTAATCATAGCATGCAGCAAAACAGAGGAATGCCAAGCTAACCCCTTCCCAGTGGAGGCCTAGAGATCTCACCTGAACTCTGACTTTCAGGGCAATCTTTCTTAAAGTGTTCCACAGAGCCACAGAGTCTGCAACCACCACCTGTTAAAAGAACACAGTCGCTGAATACACCTCATGCTCACTTGGGTTGAATGCCTCTGAGCACGCTCCCATCTTACTTGGCCCTCAGATCCTTGTCAGTTGTAAAGAATGCTGGACCCAGGAATACAGGGAAGGGCCACCCTTCCCGCCCACGAGTCACTCTCTTTTCCTTCCAACCTCACAGAGCACTATATTGTCCCTACCCGCTGCTTCCTGCACCTGCCTTCAGGGTGAGTGTGGCCATGAGAAGAGAGATATCCTGGAAGGCGCCTGTCCAGGAACCATTTCACAGAAGCCAGCTCCTAGCCAGGGTTAGACAGTCAAGGGTATGTGGACCTGCAGGGCTGGATATTAAAGTGGTATGCAGATGCACTTTTCTGAAAAATATATCAGATTTCCAAACAGTCAGTGACCCAATAAAGGTTAGGAACATGCTCTACTTTACAGGTCAGGTGAGTAAGCACTCATTAAAGAAATGAAAATAACTTCTGCTTCATTATCTTCTACCTATCAGGCCCCTCACCCCAGTATGCCATCTGCCTACTTGAAGTAATATCCCAGGATGGTGGGTCACAGCACTAATGGCTTCTGAAAAGATCACTTCATGATCAAGTACGGTCATGATCATGTTCATAATATTCAGTGACTCAGTCAGAAGTGGCCTAACAGGATGCAAACCTGGCTGAATCCCCACATCTGTGTCATCTACTTTCCTCGCTGCAAGTTCTTCTTATATCTCATCACTTTGCTCAGACATTCAAAGCCATCTTTGCTCATTAGTCATATTAGCTGACAGTTTTAAAGGCTCAAAACTGAAATGCACCTGTGAGCATCTTCCAGGCCAGGCCTCTTTACCATTTTCTATGCCAGAGTGAAACAGAAGAGGCACCTGAATAGCATATTTTAATCCTCCAAACAACTCTTCCAGCTAAATATCATAATTCATTAAACTAAGACACCAGTGAATGTAAGATATATCATTATTTCACATAACTCTCAGAAAGAAAAAAAGCTGTCAAACTACATGGGACCCACCAATAGTAAGACACATTCTGATTTAAGAGATATTAAAATGTAAAAAAAAAGTGCATCTTACAGTCAATAAAACAGTTTTATTATCTCCATTTTATAGGTGAGAAAACTGAGACAAGAGTTTAGTAACTTGGCCAAAGCCCCACAGCTAGTGATGGGTGGTTCTAGGACTACAGCCCAAGTCTGCCCAACTCCAAAAGCTATACTTTTCCACTGTCCAGAGGTTACTCAGGACATGACACAGAGGTGTGTAGATGCCAATGGCACCAACCATCATATTAACAGATAACAACTTCCTCCTTAAAGCTGTAGAGAGAACAGACTTTACTGTGGGAACCTTAAGATATATTAGCTGAGCTAAAGATAAAAAAGCTACATGATCCCATGACAGAAAATTTACTAGGAAAAACACCGAGAAACAAACACTACTACAATATTGATTAGTGTGTAGCAGCCCTTCACCAAAATGATATGCTGGGCTACAAGTAAGTATACAATACTATTCCAAAAATTTCCTATCAGCCTGAAGCACAAGCCCTCTGCTTTTGTCATGTCTAAAAGTAGAGATGTATACCATACTATCATAAACAATGTTGAGGCAAGCACAGTGTGAAATACATACCTTAGTTTTTTCTGATTTGTTTAAATAATGTGTCAAGTCATATTGCACAAAAAGTTCAATACACAGAATAGCACTTGATAAAAATAATGCAATTCTTAAGCTTTTGCTACTTATTGAAGAACTGACTCAGGAACTGAATTAGAGTATACACTAAATCACTACTGCGTGATGACTCACCATTTTTTATTTGCAAGTGTCACAGTACTCACCATCAGCATAGAGTCCTTTGGGATTTTCAGGACAAGATCTTGACAGGTGCCCCATTTCCCCACAAACAAAACATTTTGCAAAAGGAAATTCACCTGTAAGAATCAACAGCTCCTATTAAGTTGATCATGTACTTGACAAGTCAAATAATTTACAATATTTTAAAATACTGTGAATAGAACATATTTTTAATTTAACAAAGTTTAATCTCATATGATTTTCAAATACTAAGTGGCACACTCATAACAAATTCTGTCAACAAAAAAAATACCCAGTTGGCTCTTTATTGGTCACTTTCACCACCAACCAGACAAGAAACCGAAGAGAAACATACCAAAAGCTGGGTCTACTTTGGCCTTACACTTGGTTATCTCGTGCTCTGTGGATCCACACCGATAACAAATCCCAGTGCCCATATCTTGATTTTCAAGGGCAGCTGGGCAATCTGCAACTCCGTGACCAGGTTTTCTACAATGGAAACACACCTGGAAAAACAATATGTGAGCTATCACACTGCAAAACTATACCTGCAACTTTATTAATTCGTTATCAAAAATACCTTTAAAATGTTTCTCATCTTATTTAGCTCTTTTTAAAAAAATCTTAAGATACTATTTCCATCAGAGGATCTCAATGCTTTCGAAAACCTCCAATTCATGAATCTATCAGTCTCAGAAACAATGTTACACGTGGCTTTGTAGAAGGCAATGCTTAAGTGACCTGAATAAACATGGATTATTCATTTCACTGATAAGGATACTTGCAGTAGAAAAAAGGAGTTTTCTCTAAAAGACAAACAATGGCTATAACAGTTATCATTTACACAATCGAATGAATTAGGTCGAAAGCTTCCTCTTAAATTGATTCAAATCATGATATATTTCATAGCAAAAACACCTACCTTATTGTTTTCATACTCTCAATACACAGTCTTTAATATTTAAAAAGAAGTTTCATTTTTAGAACATATACACAATACATTTTAAAGAAATAATTTGTTCTGAGATGAATTATTTGCCTCCAACATAAAACTGAACAATGTTTAGTTATTTACATACTAGCCGGGCTCGGTGGCTCAGCCTGTAATCCCACGCTTTAGGAGGCTGAGGTGAGTGGATTGCCTGAGCCCACGGCTTTGAGACCTGCCCGGTCAACTTGGCAAGACCTCATCTCTACAATAAATCAAAAAATCAGCTGGGCGTGGTAGCGCATGCCTGTAATTCTGGCTACTCAAAGGGCTGAGGCAGAAGGATCGCCAGAGCCCAGCAGGTCGAGGCTGTCGTAGCCGGGAGTGGCCACGGCACTCCAGTCTGGGCGACAGAGTGAGACTCCAACTCAAAAAAAAATAAAAATAAAAATAAAAGAAGTTATTTACATATTATCTAGGAATTTGCAGGATTTTTTTTCTGCAATAAGAACTTTAATTATAATCAAAGATGGTAGATACTTAAACTATTTTATTTAAGTTGAAAAAAGTTATACATATTTCTTGGATTAAGTTTATTTATAATAACTATTTATATTAGTACATATAAATATACATTATTTATATAATTATAAATGACAATTATAATAATCTTTTTTTAAAAAAATAAGCACAGGTGCTTTAAAAAACAAATTTAAAAGGTAAAACACAACATATATTTTAAAGGGGGGGCCCAAAAAACCTGGGATTATTTTTTGGAGGGCAGGCCCCTTGTAGTATAGGCTTCCCCTGCTAGGTAAGCATTCTAGGAACCCATTGGTATCAGTGTACCAGCTAGCAATATTGTGAGAGGTTGATTTGGCTTCAGTGAATTTCTTTTTGGAGTCTTCCAAATTTCACAACAGGTGATTTTTGAGCACTCCTGCCCACACTGTGCTGAGTGTTTAGCAATTTTTGACCAAAACCAGCATGACCCCCATGCCACCCACCCTATTCACTTGATCTCACCACAAGCGACTTCTCTTTTTTGTTTCTCTGGAGTCTAAAAGTCCTCAAAGGGAAAAATTTTGCCGATGTGGGGGAGGTGAAACAAAAAGTGAAAGAAGCACTAAAAGTCATCAAAATTGACGAGTTCAAAAATTGTGTTGGGCAGTGCAAAAAAGCATCTTGATAGGTGTATTACATCAAATGGAAAGTATTTTGAAGGTAACTAAAGTTTAAACATGCAATAAATACATAATTTTTATAAATAAATTCCATTTGTAGGTCCACCTTTGTACAACTCTGTCCTTACTTTTTTCCCCCTATTTAATAAACATATTGAAAAATAATAAGTCCCCTTAAATTCTCCAGTAATTTTTACATTTAGAATGAACTGGTCCAAAGAAACTGCACTTTCTCTACAAATGCAGGAAAAGCAACTGCTAAAACCTGAATCACCACCAGAGGAAGTCTTGGCTTCCTGATGAAAGTATTTTAAATTTACTATAGATGCGACTATGGAAAAGTGACTGGTAAATTTCTATATGTAGCCCTCTGCCCTCAGATGTTCCCTCTGAGGGGACATCATAAATCTAGCAAACTACTTGGATGTTCCCTCTTAGGAAACATAAAGAGATTGCTGGTGATTATACTGGACAAACTTATGCCAACACAAATTTTTCAAAAATGTTTCCTCGAAGTTTTCCATTCAAATTGCATGAGAAAGCAAAGAGGTGGAACATACACTGAGATATACATAAAAAAATATATTAGCGGGCCTTATATAGAAGAGAATGTGTGAAGTGCTCTCACAGTGGTGCTGACACTTCTTTGCAATAAAGAGCATTTGTATAAGAAAGGCAGCTGTGGGTATAACTTTTGTATCCAATGCTCTATTATTTAATATGAGGTGATTCATTTTTCACTATTTCGTAAAAAAGTGCTGTTAAGGTTTTCACCACACCCTCTCCAGCAGCTGTTATTTTTTGAGTTGTTGATAATTGCCATTCTGACTGGAGTTAGGTGGTATCTCAGTGTGGTTTTGATTTGCATCTCCCTGATGATTAGTGAGGTTGAGCATTTCTTCATGTGTTTGTTGGCTTCTCGAATGTCTTCTTTTGTGAAGTGTCTGTTCATATCTTTTGCCCATTTTATAATGGAGTTGTTTGTTTTCTTCTTTTCAGTACGTTTCAGTTCCTTGTAGATCCAGGATGTTAAGCCTTTGTCAGACCTAGAGTTGGCAAAGACTTTTTCCCAGTCTGTAGGCTGTCTCCCTGCTCTCTTGATGGTTTCTTTGGCTTTGCAGAAGCTTGTCAGTTTATTTATTTATTTATTTGAGTCAGAGTCTCACTCGGTTGCCCAGACTGGAGTGCAGTAGCCGCTCCCGGCCACTGCAGCCTCACCTGCAGTGGACTCCAGCAATCCTTTTGCCTCAGCCTTCTGAGTAGCAGGAATTACAGGCATGCGCTACCATGCCCAGCTGATTTTTTTATTTATTGTAGAGATGAGGTCTTGCTGCCCAGG
>NW_007233075.1:633991-690399 GCF_000164805.1 Carlito syrichta
AAAAATACTGATTAATTATTAAAAAAAAAAAAAAAAAAAGTGCTGTTAAGTTGCTGGTAGGTGATCCACGAGATGTCTCCAAATGCAAAGGGTTAATTAACCTATTGGCATTTAAGAACTTGTTCTTACTAAGAGGTATTAAAAACAGCAAGAAAATTAATTGACAGCAGGTCACAACAAGATATATAAAGCAGGGGTCCCCAACCCCCAGGCCACAGACAAGTACAGGTCTGTGGTTTGGGAGGAACTGGGTCACATAGCAGGAGGTAAGTAGTGGGCAAGAGAGTGATGCTTCATTTGTATTTATAGTAGTTCCCCATGGTTCACATTACCACCTGAACTCCATCAATTGTCAGTGGCGGCATTAGATTCTCATATACTATAATGTAATAATACTAGAAATAAAGTACACAATAAATACAATGTGCCTGAATCACCCTGAAACCATCCCCCTACCCTGGTTCAAGGAAAAATTGTCAAAAAAGTTTGGTGATTGCTGATTGCAGAGGTCCTCCAACTTTTTTTTTGAAAAACAATATCCTTCCGCTTAGTTACAAACATAAAACTTTCCTTAAGAGGTCATCACAGGGATGTTTCATCAGTATTATATCTAAATAATTATTTTTGAGTATGACAATACACAGAACTCATCCTGGAAACAGTCAGAAGCCACACTTATGGCGACTATAACATGATTACCCTACACTGTGCAAATTGTGATGTACATTTAGTAATTCTAACAAAAAAATCCAAGTGTAATGACTGGCAACAAGTCCTCATTCTTATCAAGTATCCTGCTAGAAGACTGGGAAACTCAGACAAGGGAAAGGAGTACACCAGACGTTTCATTTCCTGTGTCTGACTTACTTGGAAATGAGCCTGCTGCCCCAACACCTCTTGATGCAACATGGGGAACAGGAGTATGTGACCAGGGAAAGACTCATGGAGTTTTAACTCTGCTCCTAGTAACTAGTGTGATTCCTGCAGGTCTCTTGCCTAGGTCTCAGCTTTTCATGAATGAAAACAAAAGAACATCCTTTCCAAATAATAGGAACCATACACATTTAACCTTTTGTACCTAATCTTCATTATTTTGACATTTTCTGAATGGTTATTTGAAAGGGCTACTGGAAGGCAGGGATAAGAACACAGGTTTTGAAGTCAGACAGATTGGGTTTGTTTCCCCCTCAGGACTAGCTGAGTGGCTTTCAGCAAGTTACCTAACTGCCTGTACGTCTGTTTCCTCCATAACATGGGAATCATGCCGCCATCTTTGTAATGTTGTTCTGACAATTAGCCAGTACATCAAGTGCCTAGTATGTACGTGCTAGAAAAGTGCTAGCCCCTAAAATGATGCTTTATAAATCTAGGCCATAACAGCCACCAGACCTGCTGAGATACACCATATGTGAGTATAAATAATCGTTTCTAGCTAAGTGAATAACATGATAGAAGTGATGCTCTCACCATTGCATTTTTCTTTGCTGCTTGTCTTTTCAGTCGTCTTCCTTCCCGTCGACTGTCTTTCTTTAAAATCACTGCAATTTCTTCCCTTACTTCCTGACTGTCTGTTGCTATAATCTCCCTATGGTGAGCCATCTGTGAGTTCTGTCTCAGGTATTCCATGAAACCATTCACATCTTCATTTAAGTACTCTTTTTTCTTTTTGTTCTTTTTATGTTTTGCTTGGGGTGCCGCATTTTTAAGGGAGAGTCGACTGGCTTCAGGCTGTTTACACTGGCTTGTTCCCTCACAGGACCCCTTCTTCATGTCCTCCCATGATGTTGCAGGTAAGGGTCTTTTGCTATGTGTGGTAGTGACTCGTGCCCACCTGGTCATGGTTTTATCAGAGGGGCTGCATCAGTCCTTAAAACAAGCACAGTTGGTTAGTCATCATAAAAAAAAACAACACTAAAGATACATGCCATGTCACTGTATCTCCCATATGTTAAACTTTTAAATATTAAAATACTATTTACTTCATTTAGGTATCTGTATACATATTTAATTTTATAATATGCTGCATAGATATGCCTGTTATAAATCTACGACTTACTAGAGAAACTACCACACCAGTTAAAAATAAGAGTATATATAAATACTTGCTTAAAATTGGAAAATAATTGTTAAGAAACCAAATTATTTCATAAAACATAAAATCCCATAGTAATACAGTGAATGAAGTTATTCCTTCAATGCTTTAGTTTTCCTGGCTATTTTATCATCTGTAAGTTCCAGGGCTACTTTCCCCCAATCTTCTTGATAAGTCTGCATTTCAGTGTGACAATCTGCATAGCAGATTGGTACATTCACAAGATCTTGTCCTTTAGCATAAGGCTTGTTGCTCTACCTATTCCTGGCAGAGTTATGGGTAAAAAAATACAAAAGCGTTTGCAGTCATGGGATGACACTGGGTCTGCTTCTCCTACTGCTCTAGTTAGTGATTTCAAATCATCTTCAAATCCATTTAAAATTATGGTTTAAATCATAAGATACATTTCATACAGAAAATTATATCTTGTTTTTATACCCTTAACACATATTCCTTAATATTCAGAAATAGGTCTCATTTTAGAGTACATACACATTTTAAAGAGGTAATTTATCCTAAGACAAATTATCTGCCCCAACATAAAATGAAACAATGGTTTGGTTACTTTACATACTACCTAGTAATTTGGAGGATTTTTTTTTCCTGCAATGAGTGAGAACAGCAGCCATAATGAAAGATTAATCACTACAATCATAATGCTTAGGTCATAGCAGACCACATATACCATAGTAGTCCCTTATGTTCACAATGGAGGTGAAAAACTCCTATTGCCTCATGACTCTGCTGCTGAAATAATGTCATAGTGTAAAGAATTACTCAGTAGGTGTAAACACACCTACCGCACTGCCAGTCATACAAAAGTGTAGTACTTATAATTCTGAACAGTACATAAAACTTGATAATGTCAATAAATGACTATTAGCAGTCTATGTATTTACAATGCTTTTTATCATTATTTTAGAGTGTACTCTTCTACTTATAAAAAAAGTTAATTGTAAACAGCCTCCGGCAGTTATCTCAGGAAGTATTCCAGAAGAAGGCATTGTTAAAAGTTTAAGAAGGTAAAAAAAAATTGAAAAATGTACAAATAGAAAAAAAGCTTATAGAATAAGGATATAAGAAAAAATTTTTTATACAGCTGTATAATGTGTTTGTGTTTTAAGCTAAGTGCTATAAGAGTCAAAATTTAAAACTTTTTTGTTTATAAAATAAAAAATTAACAGTAAGCTTCGATTTACTATTGAAGAAAAAAAATGTCTTATAACATTAGTGTAGCCTAAGTATACAGTGTCCATAGATTATACAGATTTTTCAGGTCAGCCTGAGCTTCCAGAGTGTCAGCTCAATGGGTCAGCTAGACAAGCCCCAGAGAGTGGTCAGCTCAATGAGCTGGCAAGCCTAGCCCTAGGAGTGTTGGCTCTAATGGACTGGCAAGCGAAGCCCTGAGAGTGTTGCTGATTTGGCGGACCCAAAAGTGTCTCAGCTTCAGAGTCTCTCCTACTGCTGGCAGCTTTTCTGGTTCAGCCAGCTCTGTCAGCTGGCAAGCCAGTCTCTGAAGTGCCTGGCTCCTCAGCTCTGATGATCTTCTGCAGCTCTTCAGGTCAGGGTTCTTGTCTCACATCCAAGAGGAATGAGGGACACTCTGGCTGGATGTTGAGAAAGCAGGATTTATTGAGGACAGAAACGCTTCCAGAGCAGGAGGGAACTGAGGGTTGCCAGTCTAGGGCGGAAAACAGGTCCTTATATAATCCCAAGATTGAGGTGATTGGTTAGCATTAGCTGTGAGCTGACAGGTTGTTTTCCAATCTCAGCAGCAGAAAGTCTGTTACTTTGTCATGGGGACTGCTCAGTCTTTCTGCTTAGTTGTTTACTTTGTTACCAGGGCGGCCCTGTCTGTCGGCCTGCCTGCCTAGTTTTTCTCTAGCTATCTCATCTCTCATAGAGACCACAGTGGTGAACAGTGATGTCCTAGGTCTTCACTTCCACAGACCATCACTCATGGACTTACACAGAGCAACATTCATCCTGCAGGGCTCCACTCATGGTCAGTCCCCTACACAGGTGTACTGCTTTTTACATTTTTTACTATACCTTCTCCTATGTTTGGAAGTGTTTAGACATAAAAACACCACTGTCTTACAGTTGCCCACAGTACTCACAGCTGTGCAGCGGTATAGCCTAGGGGCCATAGACCACAGCCCAGGTGTGTAAGGGCCACACCACACAGCCCAGGTTTGTACGGGCCACAACTCATAGCCCAGATGTGCAGAGGCTACAGCATCCAGCCCAAGTGTGCAGGTGCCACATCTCATAGGCCAGGTATATAGGGGCCACACATCTCAGCCCAAGTGTGTAGGGCCCATACCTCACAGCTCTGGTGTGTAGGAGCCACCATCCAGCCCAAGAATGTAGGGGCCACATGACCCAGTCCAGGTATGTAGGGGCCACATGACCCAGTCCAGGTGTGTAGGAGCCACACCACCCAGTCTAGGTGTGTAGGGGCCACAGCATCTAACCCAGGTGTGTGCAGGGGCCACACCATCTAGCCCAGATGATCTGGCCTAAGTGTACAGGGACCACACCATCTGACCTAGGTGCGTAAGGGCCACAGCTCACAGCCCAGGTGTATCACTCTGTGATATTCACACGACTTCTCTGGTCCATGTTGGAAACGCGGGCGCACTGAGCCCTCGGAGAACGGCCTCCCTCCCCTGTCGGTGCAGGGGGGTCCCCCGCGATCCCCCACATCCCGGGGGCCAAGCCGTCCGCAGGGCCTCTCCTGTCGGGCACGGCGGCCTTGCCGAGGCGACGAGACGCCCGGGTCCTGCGCTCGTGGGGCTGCCGCCAGCCCCATCCCTAGGCCTCCGCCCCACGCCCCCACGCTCCCCGTCAGGCCTGGGGACACCGACGGGGACCCCCCATAGCTCCGGGGCCCGGGACGTCGTCACACCGCGCGACTGCTTACCGTTCACAAGTCGTCCAGAGCTGCCGAGTTAGCAAGCCAGAGAAACCCGTCCCCGCCTCCGCCCCACGCCGGCCTCCAGACCGGAAGCACACGGCTCTGGGAGTGCGTCATTTCCGGCGCGCCCGTCGCGTGGCGGCGCCAGGGATGCGTTCTAGATTCCTTCCTGGCGGTGGGCGGGGCGCCAATATGTGCTGGGCTCGGCGGTCACGAGCAAGGAGCGTGCTCGCCCCGCGGGCCGTGACCTCGCTCGCGGGCGAGGCGGACAGGGGCGTCGGTGGGTGGGCATGCCGGAAGGCTTTGAGAAGATGACCTTTAACTTGGGCCAGGAATGCGGAAGCCGGAATGACGCTAGCATGGGCGGGAGAGCTCCGGTGTAGCTGGGGGTGTCCTGTGAGTCTGGAAGGGACGCCGAGGCCCGGCGCGGGCGCCGCGGAGTGCGAGATGGAGCCGAACCCGGACAGGCGGCGCCCCGCGTCCTCCCTGGTGCCGTCCAGCGACGCTTGAAACGTCACCGTTCGTAGCCAGAGGAAAACCGCAGGCGCCCGAACGACCCTCCTCCGCACAGACGCCGCCAGCCGCGCCCCGAAAGAGGGCACGTCCACACCCGCCGGATGCCCTGTGCCGCCGAGCGCTGGCCACGAAGCCTTTCACCTCCGCGGCTGCTTCCGCCCCGGCCCCGTCGCTACAGCTGCTCCGGGGCCCACCTTGCCGACCCCTCGACATTTTCGGGCAGCGGGAGCAGTGTCATCAGAGCCACTCCACTACTGCAGGCTCCATGGGCTCCCTCGCCTCTAGGCTGAAACCGGGGCTCCTAGGCACGCTGCTGAGCCCCTGCCTGCCTCACCAGACCCGCCTTGCACAGGCCCTTCCTCTTTGACCTCTACGCAGAAAGTCTCAGTTTCCCCAATGCCCGTGTCTCCTCTGTCTACGGCCCTTTCCACGTGCTCGTCTCTTTCCATGGCACTCCTTCCAATTCTTTGCACTCACCCTTCAAGGCTTTATTCCCAAGCGAGCCCTCAAAGGCCCTATCCCGCCATCCCCTACCAGTCCAGTCCCCCCTTGCGTGCTCATGGCAATCTGTACTTACTTATGGCGCTTCACAGTGTAATTACACAGTGAGTCATGTGACCAGTCGTTTATTGTGTCCCGTTGCCTGGTACATCGCTGTTGCTCTCTTCATATTTGCTAACTGACTAAAGCAAAAGACTTTGTAGTGTTTAAAGCAAACTAGGATGTGGCCCAAAAGTCATTGCGGTAGGGACGTTGGAATTTGGTAGGGTGAATATCACAAATACCCTAGGTCCTATGGTGGAGAAAGCTTAAAAGTTAAAAGAAAAAAAAAAGTCTTCCAACTCCTGAAGATAGGAGCTTCCTGAAGGATGGACGGTGCTGCTAACCCCAGTGGCCTCCACCAGCTGGCTTGGGCTCTAAACACCAATCAGGTGTCTTGAAGTTTTATCTTGCAGGTGCCAGGCACTTGCACATAATGTCTGCCACTAGAGGGCGCGTGCAACTAAAATTTGTCTTTAGTAACATTCATTCCCGGAAGTGGAGGAACGTCTCAATTCGTTTTTGTGCAAGTGTGTCAAAGATTAGTAGTTGAGTAAACAAGTCATAGAAGAAATTCTTTGGAAGTCAGAAGATAATACTACTATTATATTACTACCTGTAGTAAACTATTGGTAGTTTACTATCATCAATTTTACTAATAGTTTGCTGCTACTATTACTACCAGTAGTGAACTATTGCATTCATTATTCAGCTAATCCACCCAGTGTCCTGTGAGGCAGGTACTGTTATTTTCTCCATTTTTCAGTGAGGACACAAGTTCAGAGAGCTGAAATAACTTATCCAAGTTCACACAGCTATAAAGAGGTAAAGCCAGAATTTGAACCAAGATCTCAGTCCAAAAGCCTGTGTGCTCTACTGCCTTGAAGTACTTCAGAAGATTGTCTGTCTACTTGATCCACTTTGAAACATGCTTCCCTAAGTTACCATCGCTTATAGTGAGATTTTTAAAGACTGCATTTACAGTCCAAGGGACTATCTTTTTATTTTGAAATCCTGTAAATGTATTATTTTCATAACTATTATCAAGCAAGGTCAGTGTTAAGTGAGAAGCAAAGGTTTCCATGAAGGTTTCTATGAAGGGCTGGTACTTAATTTCTAAAAAATTATTAAGAGTATTATGTGTACTGAAAAGGATATAAAACGAAGTGATTATAAGACACATGTCCATGTAGGCATTACCTGATTCAAGAAACTAACCATTGCCAGATAATCTTTTAAATTATATTAATGTAATTTTTTCATTGAAAATATATTTTCATATTTCTTTTTTTTTTTTGAGTTGGAATCTCACTCTGTCGCCCAGACTGGAGCGCAGTGACATATTCCCGGCCACTGCAGCCAAGACCTGCTGGGATCCAGCATGCCTGCCTCAGCCTTCCAAGTACCCGGAACTACAGGTGTATGCTACCACGCCTGGCTAATTATTTATTTATTTATTTATTGTAGAGATGAGGTCTTGCCAAGTTGCTCGAACCCACGGGCTCAGGCAATCCACTTGCCTCGGACTCCTAAAGTGCCGGGATTACAGGTTGAGCCACTGAGCCCGGCCCATTTTTATATTATGAACAAAAATAGTTTGATGGTGTAAGTTTTCTACAAATCATCTCTCATGATAACTGTAAATTCTGGATAAAATTAAAAAACAGGATTCTGTTTGTGAAGATTCTGAAGACAAGATAAAGGACAATTGTGGAGAGGAATCAAGCAACAGTTGGCACATGGATGAGTATTCCTTGAAGTGGGGGCTTGGCTTAAAGGGGAGGCCACAGTCATAGAGTTGTGAAGCACAAATAGCTAAAGCTGATGGAAAGTTCACCACCATCTTTCTGACTAGAACCAGGGAAAGGATCCCACAGCAGCCAAACCTAGAGAGAAAGAAATTCTGGAGGGAAAACAGTCAAAGAATCCTGTGCTTTAAGTTCCACATGAGCATCAAGCTGGCCCCTGAAACACGTACACAAGACAAATTCAGAAGCTTAAAGAGATGAACTGAGGTTGAAATTGCCACTCACAAAACTTGAGACAAAGCCTGTGACACAAGTCTAAACTAGTTAATTGCCTGCTTTTTTTTTTTCCTTAAAGAATAAAACAGAACTCACGGTACTTACAAAAAAAAAATTGACAATGTCCGGGATAAAATCCCAAATGAGTTGATAAGCAAAGAACTAGAAAAATTTGAAATACTGTCAGGGAAAAAGATAACCAACAGATGGCAACGCTAAGATACCCAGATACTGGAATTATCAGATAGGGCCTTTAAGGGATCTGTTTTACTATGCTCAAGGAGGTAAATGAATGCTGTAAATTAATTAAGAGATAGGAAAAATGCTGTAAGTGAATTGAAAGATAGGCTATCTCAGTAGAGAAATAGAAAATATCAGAAAGAACCAACTAGGAATTTGAGAGCTAAAGTATATTGGAAATTAAAATGTACTAGATAGGCTTAATGAATGGAAATGGCAGAAAAAAGAATTGCTGGGTCAATAGTTATATGAATTTGTAATTTTGATAGGTAGTGGCCATTCTTCCTAGAGTTTATACCAGTTTATACACCCAGCAGCAGCGGTGCATGAGAATACTAGCATCTCATGCTTCCCCAAAGAATATATTGTTACACTTTGGGGTTGGTGCCAAAATGTCATATGTAAAATTGAAATTAGTACTCTGATATTGTTTGAAGCTTTGATTCCATTATGTTAAATGAAATTGAGCATCTTTTTATGTGTTTAGGAATCATTTGTATTTCCTTTTCTGCGAACCAATGGTTTACATCATTTGCCTATTCCCTATTGTTTTGATAGTTTTTTCTTATTGATTCTACAGCGCTGTATATATATGTTTATAATCAAATACTAATTATAAATATTAGATTAGGAATAGGAGGAATACAAGGCCCCTTCTGTACTTTAGGCCTAGCACTTAACCGTACTCTCTGTCTCCCCCGCTAGACTATAAGCACTAAAGCATCAGAATTATATGAATCCTCTGTGTCTTGTTTTTACTATTTATGTCTTGCTTATGTTACAGGATTGGTATATAGAAGACATTACAGTTTTAGTGAATGAACATGAGAATAAATAGAAGAAGAAAAGTAGATACTTTTATACTTGATAAATGTGTGAATATTAAATCAGAATGTTTCAAAACCAGTTGTCCAGTGTAGTATAAAACAGTAGCAACCACCAGGAAAAACAAAAACAAACAAAAGTGGATAGCTCATTCTCTCATTAATTCATAGCTTTCAAAGTAGTTTTGGCACATAAAGCTTATGCCATGACTTTGTCTTGCCTTTGGTATTGTCTAAAACAGAAGTTATTGCCATTTCTTGATGGGCACATCTGTGAACTGGGATCTGTGTCACCAGAATGTACCACATGTGGTACGGTTAGATGCTGAAGAGTTGAGAAGAAAGGATACAAAACATGGTATTAAAGAATACCCCAGAGTATGAATAAAGGAAGTTTATGCATCAATACTTCAGTTTTGTGTTTGCTTCAGAACAAAACACAGCTTTAGCTATACTTTGAATTTTAAAACACCAGTTAATGTTTATTTTCTTTTGTCCAGAAATTGTCAATGATAGCCTGTGGAAATGGAAGAACATTTTAAGAACCTTTGGATTAATCTTAATTTTAAGAACCTCTGGATTGATCTTAATTCTACAAACAGATTGAATACCCTATTGTAATATTAGTAATAATTTATATTGTCATGGGACCCTAAGGTTTGGGAAGTATTTTCACATAAAATATTCAATTAATTTTTTTATTTACTTCACAGATATTTTACCAACTGACTCTTAGGCACATTTTAAGGTGCCCTCCTTGATGTCTGTTTAAATTCTTAATCTACATGTAATACACATATTAATATGATAAATCAATCTTATCATGAAGTCTACTCATGAGCCAAATACTTGAGAGATGTTCTCTGCTCTCTCTAGTTTGGGGTAAAGACTGGTTCAGCTTAGGAGACATGCAAACTTGGTTGAACTGACTTGTGTGTATTTAAGAAGAGGAGTTTGTGTGAAGCAGATGAGGATCAGCTCTTTTTTTTTTTAGCCAATCATGGCTCACCGCAGCCTCAACTTACTGGACCTAAAGGATCCACCTTCCTCAGCCTCCTGAGTTGCTGGGACTACAGGCATGTGCTACCACACCCCACTAATTCTTTTATTTTTTATAGTGGCTAGTGATGAGGTCTCACTATGTTGCAGAGGCTGATCTTGAACTCCTGGACTGAAGTGATTCTCCTGCCTAAGCCTCCCAAAGTACTGGGATTACAGGCATGAGCCACTGTACCTGGGCTAGGATCAGCTCTTACACTCATGATCCTCTGTGAGTAGACTCCAGAAGAAGGAGAATTTGGGAAAGAGAATTTGTTATTTCTGAACGTTGGACAGAAATGATGTAACAATTGCTTAAACCAGGGCCAAGTAGTGGAGTATAAATAGACTCCTGTTTATGACTACAAGGAGGCCTGTCTCATACTGCAGGGTTTCTACCACAACAAAATTAAAATTCTATTTTAGACTACCTGGGAGAATGTTTTCAGAATATCCACCATCTGTATGGAATTTGCAAGTAGGGAACCAACCATAAGCAAACCAAGTAAGATTTCATACTGTGTAGAGATGTTTTTGCATATTTTATAGCAGGGGTCCCCAACCCCCTAGCCCCAATACCAGTCTGTGGCCTGTTAGGAACTGGGCCACACTGCAGGAGGTAAGCAGCAGACTAGTAGAGCTCTTGCCTTGTCTGATAGGTGGCGGCATTAGATTCTCATAGGAACACAAACCCTATTTGTGAACTGTGCATACGAGGGATCTAGGTTGCCTGCTCCTCATAAGAATCTAATGCCTAATGATTCCCCTCCCCCCATCCCACTCTGGAAAAATTGTCTTCCACGGATCTGGTTCCTGATGCCAAAAAATGTTGGGGACCACTATTTTATAGAGTTGGACTTGGGTTTTTTGTTCAGCTGAAATGCAGAATTTACACTCTAACAGACAAGATAATTTCACTTTTCTATGAGACAGTTTTCCTTACTGTAAGTGCCAAAGTTCTGTGTAGTTAGAGTGGGGAGACCATCTTCTTACAGACTGAAATCCTTGTCAGCTTTGAGAGTTAATGACACGGGATGTTGTTGCTCAAAATATAAACTTGGCTGTTTATATTTTGCACACAGAAAGAATGGGAAAGAACTCTGGGGGCAGGGACTCTTACTGAATTCCTCTCAGTTCCCTCCTGAGAGCTTGCACAGAGGAGGCATTTGGTATTTAATCAAGTGAAGGTTAGACATAGATAAATACATTTCTTGTAGATAATTTTAAAACAAGGTGAATGTTTAGACATCTTTCACACCAGACCTGACCACCCTGTTGGTTGGAACGTGGACTTACAGCCCGCCTCCTCAGCTCATGGTTAGCATAATTATCATTGTAAAAGTATATCGAGCTTCCTGTCAAAGATAAATGTGCATTAAAGAAAGCCCATCAAAGATGGATAAATGGTAATCAGCTCACATTTTTGTTCATGGTTAACATAATGATCATTGTAAAAGTCTTTATCAGACTTCTGGGCAAAGGCAAATGCATGGTCTTTCTCTTAAGACAACCCAGTGTCAGCTACCTTCTGCTGTTTGTGGTTCCAGTGTCATTACATTTTTCAAAGTCTTTGCAGTAATTTGGATCTGCCCCATGTTACACTGCCCAGTGGTCAGTTTGGGACTTGAGCGATTATTTATTTCACAGTTTAATTCTCAAAGTCTGTTCGTGCTATTGGGGTCAATTCCATGCATGTACGACTCAGAGAGAGGAGAATTTCATAAACTTTGTCACTTGAGTACCTTCCTTTCCATAATCTTGGTACTTTTGGTTGCTTGGGGCTCCCTAGCCAGGGAGGTCCTCTAGCCAGAAATCTAGGACTTTAGTTACCCTGCTCTGCTGCCCACTCCCATAACTGTGCCTGCGTCTGGGCCAAGTGATGGGAGACAGTAAGAAAGAGGAAAAAAAAGTAGCAGGGGTTTGCCCCATCTCTTGGGACTTCCAATCAGAAAGGAAGCTTCCTTCTCTCCTGCTGCCTTCTGCAGGCTCCTGCTGATACCCCTGCTGGAAATAACTTGGGGGCCTCCGCAGGAGAGAATAGGAAGAAAATAAACAAAAAGCAGAGAGAAGGACAAGTGGAAGATTTTTTCTACTCCAGGTGCTAGAATTCTGCTCAAGTTTACGTTCTCTCTCCTCAGGGAGGAACAAGAAAACTCTGGAACTCTGCACCAGGCCCTTTCGGGACCAGCAGTTATAGCTCAGGCTAGGGGACACCCAAGGGAATTGTCAACTGCTCACTGTATTGGTGACACTTGAAAGTCCAATCTTTCTCCCCAGTTTCTGCTGCTGTTTATTTTTCCATCCACAAATTGCTGATCTATGGGTGGTGTTCCACAGTTGCATGCATTGGAGGAATGGGGTGGATGGCATGTGTCTGCCCCATCTTACCTGGAATTGGACCACTACCCTTAGGATTTAAACCCTCATCCTTGACCAGAATCCCCCTGGACAGAAGGTGTGTGGCCAGCCCAGCTGAAGGCACCAGTGTGTGCTGTGGGATAAGACACGTCTGAGACTTGGCCTGGAGCATCCCTCACGCTGGAGTGGGCAGCTTCAGGACAGCCAGTGTAGCTGTGTAGTACTTTGGAATGAAGGGCAAAGATCAGGAAAGGAAGGCTGGACCAGAGTTTGCCAAACTAATATTTTAAAAATGAGAAACACAAAGTGTTCCAACTTTATCCTTTATAACTTAAGTAGTGAAGAACTAAGGATAGTGTTTTAGATCATACAGTAGATCCCACAAAATAGCTCTAGAGAAGAGGGCTGTATGTGGAGCAGTATACATTATGTATCCTCGGCACTTACTGAGCTTTTTGAGATATGCAGAAAAATATAGCAGAAGACAGAGGAAATGAATTACTGACCTTGCTGCTGGGAATAAACACAAGATCCAGAACAGTCATGTGCCAAGATCTTTCTCAAAACAAGATCCAGGTCAGTGACATGCTGAGATCTTCTTTCTCAAAAATGAGATCCGGCCCAGTGATGAACTGAGATCTTCTTTCTCAAAAACAAGATCTGGGTCAGTGACATGCTGAGGTTTTTCTCAAAAATGATATCCAGGGTCAGTGATGTGCTGAAATCTTTCTCAGAAATGAGATCCAGGCCATTGATGTGCTGAGATCTTCTTTCTCAAAACGAGATCCAGGCCAGTGACATGTTAAGATCTTTTTCAAAAATGAGATCTAGGCCAGTGACATGCTAAGATCTTCTTTCTCAAAAATCTGGGATTTTTAAAACAATTTTAGGACCCTTATAATAAGGCTCTGGGTAATAGAATTACAAGTTTCTTTTTTATTCTTTATGTTATTTCACAAATGTTCTTCAGTGAGTGTGTTTGACATTTAGAGTCATAATTGGAGAGTTTTGTAATCCACAAGGGTTTTGGCATAGAACATGAGAATCTCTGATCATATGTAGCTTCACAGAAATACATACCTTTTAAAATTCCATCTTCTTGCTTTACAGATCAATAAACTAAGTCTCCGAGAAGTGAAGTGACTGCCATAGCACACAGTTCTGGTGACAGAGCTTTGTTACCTGACTTGCACAGGAGGTAGCACTGTATTTTCATTTGCATTGTTAGTTTCTCATCCAATAACAAAGTTACACATGACTTTTATTTTTGTTTTATTTCCAAAGTGAAAGAAAATCTATCCTAAGTGTCTAGCAGGAGAACCTCATTAGTGGAAGCTGCTTAAGGTTGCCAAGATGTAAGCAATAGGACCAATGTAAAGTGTGTGCTCACCACTGAAAAACTTGAATCTTGTTCATATTTGTGGTTTAAACATGACACAGAATAGCATTGGAACACTAACTACAGATGCGATGTATTCTTCTGACTTCCCTGTCACCCTCTTCTGTTGTCTCTCCTGTTCCTAATCATGCTTTTTGTGGTTAGGTGTTAAGTGCTTCAAGTGAATACTTAAATCTAAATTACAAGTAAGTAGCAAGATTTGGAGCTCTCTTTACTCTCTGAAACGAGTGCCTTTCCCTCCCTGTGTCTGAGAAAACCATACTTGATGTGGGCCATAGCTGGTTATTCAGAGGGAGCAGTGGGAAGTCCTGTAGTGACAAATGGAATGCCATAAAGTGGGTATCTACTGATATCTATGGCTTGCCAGTACCATAAGTGACAAATGTTTAATACAGATTTAGTGACTACTATATAAAATAACCTACCCATAAGTTTCTAGGTAAAACAGTAATTAATTATTGTGGATGAATTAATTTAAGAGGACCCCATAGCAGGAAAAAAAGTAGCAAATCAATGATCATGGGAAAGGGGTCCCACAAATATTTTAAGAAATATTGATGGCCCAAGAATATGTTCAGAGTCCTGTCTGTGACTATTCTGGAAGATGGAGAGTGTGGTGGTGAGCTGTGTGAAACTGAACTGGACACAGTCTGTGCCCCCAGAGGAGTCTCATTTAGTGGAGGAGACAGATATGCAAATAATTCCCCAAGGAGTGAATGATGGAGGGCACCTGTGGCATTGTGCCTAGGCACGTAAATACGGAAGCCACCGGTGAACTTTCAAATAGGAGTCTCAGTTGCGTTGGGCTTTTAGGTCTCTAAATGGTGTGGCTTGGTGGAGGAGAGAGACTGGATGTATGTGCAGAGCTCTCAGAGGGTTGCCACATATCCTGTGCTGACATTAGGATGGTGGTGATGGTCATGCAGCAGTGTGAATGTGCTTAATGCACAGAACTGTACGCTTAAAATGATTAAAATGGAAACTTTTGTGCTATGTATGATGACCACGATATTTTTTTTTTTTTTTGAGTCATCAACTCACTCTGTCACCTAGGCTAGAGTGCAGTGGTATGATCACAGCTCACCACAGCCTCAGTCTCCTGGGCTCAGGTGATCCTTCTGCCTCAGCCTTCCAGGTAGACTAGGAGGCACACACCACCATACCTGGCTAATTTTATTTTTTGTGGAGAAAAGTTCTTGCTATGTTGCCCAGGCTGGTCTCCTGGGCTCAAGCAATCCTTCTGCCTTGGCCTCCAAAGTGCTGGGATTATAGGCATGAGTCACCACACCTAGCTCAATGTTTTTAATGTAATTAAGTTCATGCTTTCCAAACTGAATTTTATCCCATTAATATGTTGTCAAATCAATTTAGTGGATTACAATTAAATTTTTTAAACTGGAAGAGAGTAAAATATATAGAATAGAAAAATATCAGAGAATATTTTAAATAGTAAATTTTGTTACATGAAACTTTCATGTGGATTTTACATATCTTCACTTGCATATTCATGTAGGTGTGTACTGATTCTAATGTAAAATATATTCTCACAGAAAGTAAAAGAAAAAATGTCAGCTACTGTTAGATTATGTAATCATTATAAAAAACCTTGTAAGGTAGAAATTGTCTCCATTTTACAGGTAAAACCAGGACTTAAGAATATTAGAGTATAGAGTTAAGTAATTTGCTTTTTGTCATATAGCTACTTAGTGGCTAAGCCTGAATTTAATGCAAATCTTTTGTCCTCAAAACAACTTCTTTTGGCTGCTTGCAGAACATTTTGACAGGCTTTTTTATGATGAGCCTGAAGAGAGAGTAGCTCAGTCTCCATGAATGGACTTGATGTAGTGGCTGGAAGATCAGGTGGAGACCCTTGGTTCTCTCCCCACGGAAGAGCTGGATGGTTCCCAGCTACCAAGGCCTGTCCCAATGTGCCTGCCTCAGGAGCAAGGAATGTGTTCTGTTTGAAAAGGCCTCTGACCCGGAACAACGCCCTGTTCAGAGCACTGCAGATGAGTCTCAGGTGAGTAAGGCCTTTGTCCGCAGGGGCTGCTTGTGTGCTGTGTGCCTGCTTTGGCTGGAGACAGGGCATTCGATCAAGATTTTAGCTCTTGGTTGCCAGGCCCTTTGCCTCTTTCAGCAGATGCATCCTTCACATAAACGTTCTTTGATTTTCATTGTAACATTGCCAGTGTGCCTTTTTCTTGTGATAAAATTAAGATTTACCACAACTTCTGCAACTAGGGCCACATCACTAAAATGCTTGGCACTGTTCAAGGGGAAGGATATTCTTGTATCCAACTTAAGTGCTTTTACGTAATCTGAAAATTGTTTGAAGAGCTGTCAGGAGGATTTCAAAGAAAAGCGAGGCACCGGATCCAGTGCTCAGGCATCCAGTGTGGACCTGGTGTAATAGCTGTCTCTTGGCCGGACATGGTGGCTCAAACCTGTAATCCCAGCACTTTGGGTGGCCAAGGCAAGAGGATTGCCTGAGTCCGTGGGTTCGAGATCAGCCTGGGCAACATGGTGAGACCTTGTCTCTATAATAAATAAAAAAATTAACTGGGTATGGTAGCATGTACCTGTAGTTCCAGCTACTTGGAAGGCTGAGGCAGAAGAATCAACAGAGCCCAGGAGGTTGACACTGGGGTGACCATGAGCATGCCACTGCACTCCACCCTGGGTGACGGAATGAGACTCCAACTCAAAAAATAATAATTGTCTCTTATTATGAGTATTTTGTTCCTAACGAGTAAAGTCACAAACGAGTGCATTCCTGGTGGTACTTCAAAGGTCAAATAGCCCCACACATCAGGGATGAAATACTGACAGTCTGTGAGCAAGCTAACACTGAATGCAAATCTCAGTGTGGTTATTGAGGATTTAAAGTAAAGGTTAAGGGTGAGAAATGAGTTATATAAAATTGCAAAAGGGAGGGAGCTGTTGCCTGGCACTCTCTATATCATCGACACTCATTTGATCTTTGTTGCTGATGCTGTGGAGTCATGGCCCAGTGCTCCCTTGCTGTGCTGGTGGCTGTGTGCTCTGTGCTAGGCTTGTCTTCCAGCTTTCTTCTGAAAAATGCAGCATTGGTGTGTGGTGTCGCTTGTACCTGTGTTCCTGCAACTGTAGGAGTTTTCCCTCACTCACACTTAGCTCACACAGCCTTTCAGAAGGGGCCATCAGTCCTGCTGGCTCACCCTGAAGGATGGTGTTCAAGAATATTCAGAGAAAGATTACAATATGATAGTCGTGATTTCTCGATTTGTATTATTTATTCAGCAAATACACAGTCCTTTGTGTTGAACATTTCTGTTTGATGTTATCCTTCAACCACTTATGAACAAAGGAATCATCAATGTTCCCATATTACATAGAAGAAACAAAGGAACTAGAGGTCAAATTGCATGCCACATAGTGGGAGAGTTGGGATTTGGACCCCAGCAATGTGGCTGCAGAGTCTAGGTGCTGACCATGACACCACAGTCTTCCCACCCTTCATCCCTCTGTGCTCTGATGCTGCAAGCCTTCGTGTGTCTCCAGGTGTCAGCTGGTGGGACAGCCCTCCACCCTCCCATGCAGGGGACTTAGCTGGATGTCTCAAGTTATACTGGCATGGTTTCCTCTTCCAGATGTCTACCATGTGCCAGTTTGCCACTCAAGTTAAGGTAGTCCCTATTAGCACCAGCACAACTGTGTTCTTTTCATACATTATTTTTCTCAGCATAGCAGAAGGGAAGGCATGCTGGCTTACAGCACTGACGTATCTTGCCTGTGGCACTGCAGGACTCACTCACTGCAGAAAGCAGAGCTTAATCTCATTCCTGTGCTTCAAGTTAGCAATAGTGGTCTCGTGTATGGAGCAGTTTCATAACTTGTCATGTAACAAATTGCTCCCACCTCTTCCATCACATCCCTTTAGATTACTGACACCGCAGGAGGGATAGGAAAAAACAAGATTCGAGGTAAGATCTGCATGCCGAGGGAAGAATCTAGCTTTCAGATTATATGAAAACATTCTGTATTGCAGACAGCAAATTTTGAATTGTTTTTGAGAGACTGAGTATACACATGGACAATGGCCAGACAATATATGACAACAGAACTCTTGCCCCAACCTCTACAGCAACCAGTCCAGGAAGCCAAAAACCACAGCTCTGAGGCAGGCAGTGCAGAGTGATCGGGACATGGCCAGTGATGGCCAGCTTCCCCAGTGCTTTCTCCTGCCTCCAATTCAGGACCTCACAGATGAAACCAAGTTTCCCAGATGAACCACATAGAATACTCCCTCCAGGTGGCCTGTGACTCAGGGAACAACCAACCTCCATGCCCCTGCCTGCATTCTAGCCTACTCCAAATTCAAGGACAGAGGCTGACTCCCTTATGTAGCAAGCTCGGAATCAGCAAGTAGCCTACGTGTTCCCATTTGTATCATCTTTGTTGACTACCACACTTTCAAGACAAATCGTCTCCTCTTCCTCCACTGGCCAGAAAATGTTTATTATATTAGTTCCCACTTCCCAGTGGTGTCCCTAAGGGATCTGTGAAGGGTTGGCTAGATTTAACATCTAGACATTTGGAGGGATATCTAAATGTGCAAGTAAGTAGAGAGTTCTACTTTCCTGGTGAAATTGTCTCCATGTCTTCTAATTGGATATTTGCCTTCCTTCTCCTCCTCCTCCTCCTCCTTATTATTATTATTCCAGTTCTTATTTCCAAATTTATTTTAAAAATCAGAGAATAAACCAAAGATATTAAGGAGAGTTTTATTGTGAAGATAGGCAAGACCTACAATTTTACATCTTTCCAAGTCTACAAAAACTCTCAGAGTAGAGACTTCTATACATCTGTCATACCAGCAGACAGGTTATTATGAATTGGGAAAGGGAACATTCACTTCTTGCTGAACTGAGGCAGTGGTGGTGGCACCTTGATGTCCTGGCCTCTTTCCAGCTTCTTTTCACAGTCCACTAGGTAATTGACTCCATCGATGACGATCTGAACGAGTTCAACCTTTGATAGTGAAGAAGATGAATGACAATTTGAACAGGAGACAACTATGAACACTGACCAGCAGGAAGAGTATGAAATGAGCGAGAGCACTTCACTAGGTGGACCAGAGCAACGTCTTCTCACTGTTTCCCTAAAGGGTTGAGAGGCGGGTTGTCCAGAGGTCCTTCTCAGGCTATTCCAACGGTTTCTCTCTGTCTTTCCTCAGCTAAGATGGGTTACCACCTTGTATGTGACACGTGAAAACATTCTTTGCCTATCAAAACCTTAGGTTGCATCCCTGACACTTCCCCATTGGTTTCTGCTGTAAGATCTCAGAGTTTGTCTGTAAGTGAGACACCAGTGACACCCTTGTGTTGTTCTTTGGCCTTGACTGGAACCCTGGCCTGCCACTAAGCTGTCTGAGCATGGAGTATGTTGAGGCCCAGATATCATCATTACACGATGGGTGTCCTTCTAAAAAATGTCTAAAGTCAAAAGTTTGGCAACTAAGTCAAGTTTGCACTGTGCCATGCAAGTTTATTAATTAAAGGAAGCCTTGCAAATTATATTAAGGTATACTTTCTAAAATTCTTGATTTAAGAAAAATAGGTTAGAGCTTTGGATTCCAAATACGGATTTTTTCTTAACTAGAGTACATCAACCTATGATTGTTTTCCTGAGATCGCCTTCCAAATGAATGACTCGCACTGCTCCTAGGAAAGCCCAAACCAAGACAGTAAATGATGAGCATATTCCAGATAGCCCTGAAATACATAATGTCATCCTGGAAGGAGCAGCTGGGATAGAAGGGACCATTGAGTGTCTTAGCATGATTATGTCCAGTGCCCTCCCCATCTCTTCATGTGCATGAGGAAACTGAGACCCCAGAGAGGGCTGCAACAGAAAGCTGGTCACTGCTCATTAATGAGACATTTTCTGATTATTCAGTTACTCATCCCAGTGTTGGTGAGCACGAGGTGGGAAGGGGTTCTCATCCACTGCCAGGGAAGTCTATCTTCATGTGTGTCTTCTGGTAGAAAACTTGGTCATAATAGGCCCCCTGATAGTTAACTTAGGAATTCCTTTCCTAGACATATATTCTAACTGACTGGGTTAGCCTATCAGTCCTCAGGTAACAACGTGGTCACCTAAATGCAGGTATTTCCCATGAAGAGGAGCACTTGTGTGAATCACAGGATGCTGGAGTGACTCAGGACATAGTGGGGAAGTGGGGGCCTCAAGTTTTGCGGTAATAGGAGGCTGTTGAGGCCTTTTCCGTCTCTCCCCCTCTAGGCTGGCCTTGAAAGCTCACATGAGGAGACAGAGGCCTTACCTCCGATCGGCCGATGCGATCGATGTTGGAGATGTCATACACGTCGGCCACTGCAGCCGTGTCCACACCTCCTGTGCCCCGCTTCTGGAGTCTGAGGTTCTCCAGGATCTTGGAAAAGCGTGGGTCCTAGGACAAGGGGAAGACTTAGTGTGGGAGGTGCAGTCGATCGCCATCAATGGTGCATCCACATGGAAAAGACCAAAAGCATCCCGGTGGTTAGTGGCAATAAAGCCTTTCTCTACCTTGCGCTGGAAACCTTCAGTCTTAACCCAGTGAGGCCAGCAGTGCCTCCACCCCATTTCGCAGAGGACGAAACAGAGTCTCAGAGACACAGACTTGTCAGGTCACACACCAAGAAGGTGGCAGAGCTGCCACTGAGCCTAGTGTCTGACTCTAACCGTGTGTTTGTAATTTCTACATTCTTTGTCTTTTTTTTTTTTTTTTTTGGTGTCCAGATGCTGGCTTTGGAGTGTTTATTACCCATCTACATAACAGCTGTCATTGTTATCATTAAAATTCTGATACATCACTTCAAATTATTTTATATCACTTCAAATTATTTTACATCACTTCAAATTATTTTCTTAGCATTGAAGTTTTGAATAACAAAATTGCTCGTGCTTTCTTTTGGCAGGAAGCATGTTCTCAAAAATGACTTTGTATTTGGTTAATCAGATGTGCTTGCTCCCACTAGACTTTCCTTCTCCTTCCCATTGGAGCTGAGGGGGTGACTACCGCCACATCTTGCTGATGGGATGCACAGAGGGGATGCCTATGTGACCCAGACCTGCGTGTTCACGCACCCCTGTATGCTATTTCCTCACAACTGGGCGAGGTCTGGCAAGGGACTGGGGAGGGACAGTCTCTGCCACAATCTCTGTGTCTCCTGCAAGCGGGAGGAATACAGACCCTGCAGGGATCACCAGGCAAAGACTGTCACTGGGAGAGGCAGGAAAGGTGTGGAAGGAGGTGCTACAAGGTGTGAGAAGGTCGTATTCTTGAAGCCACCCTTCCTCATCCCTGTCGCATGACCTCTTTGCCTTTATTTTATACAGATGCCGCTTTCTCGTCAGTTTCCTGTGCCTGTAGGTGGCGGGCTAGGGAACAGGTGGTGCCTTTCTCCTTCCACACATCCTGAGTGCATCCTGGCGTGACCCGCTGGCTGCAGGATGTTACCTTGCTGAGCTTTGGGATCCTCACATGGACACCGGCCCGCAGTCCTGTCCCGAGGTTTGAGGGGCAGGTCAGGATGTATCCCAGGCGCTCGTTCCACATGAACTCCCAACCGCGCTCTTGGATCAACCGTTCCACCTGCAGGTGGAGGGAGCAACAGAGACCAGATGGTGGGCACCTTGAGTTGGCCACTCACTCCCCTGCAGAGGGATGGCCTGTGTACCCCACAGTGGACATAAATAAGTTCCAGGTGCACTTATGGCACTTTTTCATAGAAAACAATGCCTCTCAGAACATTAAAACAGTCCAAGCAAATGGAATGAACATGTAACACACTGAGCACAATGGCTAGCACATACATACTAAGCATTCAAATGCTGGCTGGTAGTGGTATTTTTCAGGCCAAGATAGTGGGGGAGAACAAAGGAATTCTATCTGCATTTGGGTTATATCCTACATTGTCTTTATGCTTAGAATAGCCAGGAGCAATATTGAAGAAATCAGAAAATAAGTAACCACCCACAGATGTCCCCAGTACTGTGGAAGGGGAGGAATGCACAGGAGCCTTCTAATAGTAAGAGACAGTCGCCCATTTGCTGAAGCGCTGTTCTGAAATTCCGCTCCAGAACAGTGTCTGATCTCTAGAAAAGCTAGCTCCACTTTGAAAGTGGCCATAGCATCTTATTTTGAGAATGAAAACTAAAGAGACTATATTCTAATGACTATTCCGACATCTCGGACAACACCTTACCTCTTTCAGTCCACGGCAGAATCGCTCGAACACGCGTTTCATGTTGCCTCCCTTCTCCATGGAGATGACTCTAGTGTGGTCCTCCTCATTTATCCAGATGAGAAACGTCTTGTCGTAGTTATGCCTGGTGAGAGAAGTGCAGTGTTGAGTGTTGATATGTTACTGTTCCTGGCCCCTCTCCAGTCCAAAGCTTTGGCTCACCTTCCTCATTTCCTCATCTCTTCAGTGTGCCTGAACAAGGACCACACAATCATGTTACCTCGACAGAGGAAGGAGAAGAGTGACTCCAACCCTTAAAGATGTCCCGTTTTTGCCCAACAAGAATATGTTCCCCTAGTTCTTCAGACTAGGATGCCAACAATTCAGCTATGATAATATTTGGCTTTGACATGAACAAGAATATTTTGTCTCCTAATAGATTCAACCAAAACCCTGTGCTTAAAAAGCAGAGAGGGGAGGTTCACCTGCAGTCAAGTTGTTCATGGCATACATGGTTTAACATGTCTTGCTGTGTACACCCTGCTTGTCCACCCCGACTGAGCACTGCTCATGAACACATTTATGTGGGCCTCCTGTTCTCCAAGACACAGAGGTCAGAGTGCACCAGGACTGCTGGCCAGGAGAAGATATGTATAGACCAGGCAAATCCCCTTCTTCCTAGGATTTTTCTTAGATTCTCAAGATTTATTTTTCATTTGTTGCTCTTTTGTTTTAATACCATGAAAAAAATTATCTATGAGGTTAAATAATACGAAGTAGTCTTTTTTCTCATGCATAATTCATGCTAACCAGCTCACATTCTTATGCACCTTAGAAATGTTACAGCACTTAGGTACACACACACACACACACACACACACACACACTTAGGTACACACACACACATCCAGGCAGTCTGTCTGCTCCTGAGCTTATTGGGCATGCTATCAGCTGAAACTCACAGCAGCATGGGGTTAGACAAGCAGGCGTTCCGAGAGATCCCCCGCAATACACCGCAAACATCAAATACTCTGTCCTACCAGATTCCCCGGGCATCTGGCCAGTCACGGGCCATCCCAGCACATGTGAGCAATGGGGACACTGGCTTGTCAAACAGAAAGTGGTCCTGTGGCCGAGGTGACAGAGTAGAGAGGAGGGACTGGTGAGATCACACCTGTCCACGCACCAGCCTCCTGGGTCCCAGCTCACTGGTGTTGACTGAGCCACCTCAGCCATGGTCTCAGCCTTACTGCCCACTGGAATGACCTGGGAGCTTAGAAAACATGAACACCCAGTTCTCATCCACCAGAAAGCTGTCCTAAGTGTTAAGGAGTGTGATCTGGGCATGGGACATTCAGAAACTCTTCAGGTGGTTCTAGTACACAGCTAAGGCTGAAAACCACCAGCTGGTCCAGGTGGAAACACTTGCTAAGTCACTATGGAGTATCTACACCACCACCAACCCCATGCAACGAGGAATGGGCAGTGGGTGAGGGCCCCATCCTGAAAGTCTGTTTACATAGCCACTGCTCTTTATGTTTTCAGCATTAGTGGTTCATTGATTGTCATTTCTTTCATTAAAAAGTGTTATAGATGTATAATAATGATCTATAAGTAAAAGTCACTACCATTCACTTGGTGTGCACCATGGCTCAGTGTTATATTCTTTTAATTTCTTTCTTTAATCTTCATAAGCCTATGAAGTAAATGCAATTATTCTACTTTGTAAGTGAAGAAAACTGTGATTCAGAGAGAGAAAACAACCTATCCAATGTCACTGCCAGGAAGAAGCAGAGCCTAGATGCAAGCCCAGACCTCTGTGACTCCCAAGTGTGTACCTGTACCATGACAGGACCCTCTTCCACACAGCACAGGCAGTGGCAGGAGATTGCATGTCCTTCTGTGGGTGCACCGCTCACTCCTGCACAGCTGTGCGTGGATACTCTACAGTAAGTCGTGTAGGCACCATATGTTCAGGCGTGACTCCACTGAGGTAAAAATCAAGAGGGTATGCAGAGAAGAACCCATTTGCAATCTCTAGGTGGAGTGATCGGAGACTTGAGCCAGGAGGGACTGTGAGCCATCACCACCCAAGAGGCAGCACATCCCCTAAGCAGAAGGCAGAGGGCTATTGAGGTGGAGGAGGGCCTGGTTCTGTGATCAGGCAGGATAGTGGCCTGGTAGCCACAGAGGCCAGGAGACGAGTCCTGTGGACCACACAGTGGGCCTGTCTGGGTTGGAAATGGGGCATATTTCATAGCATTTGCATCTTCCAAAAGAACAGTTTTATTTCTGTCTTCCTTGCAGTTTAGTTAATAGTTCCTTTGGAAACTACCAACCTGTTTCAGCTGTGCTGGGGGAAAGAAGTGAGGGCCATGGATCTTATCTGTCTGGTGCCAGAGAGAAACCATGGAGGCCATGGTGGAGGCAGCAGGAGTCAACCAGCAGGAACCTGAGACCAGCACTGTCAGGGTCAGGGTAGGCCTTGTCTGGGATCTCCCTGCTATATTTCCCCACATCCACGGTTTGCTCTGGGTGTGACTGGAGACCATTCACCAGGCACACATAGGATTTCCACACATTTACCAACTCAAGGATCCTCCATCCATCCACTTCCCATCCCTTCACCAGCTCCTACGCAGGCTTATCCACAAAATATGTCCATTGACAGGCTCCATGGAAACCTTGAATTTCTTCCTCATATTGAGCCTCTAGAAGCCCTACAGAGCCACAGTGGAAGCCAGCAGCTCCCAGCAGGGCAGGGCCTGTGTGATCCCAGCAGGTGCTTCCCGATTCAAGACTTGGTCATGTGACCTCAACAGGGGCCTCCCAGATCAGGAAGGGGCTATGTTACCCTAGCAGGGTTAGGCTTGATTGTCCTCATAGAATGGGGCCCTCCTCACAGGGAGTGACCCCAGCAGGGGTCTCCTGGGTCAGAGTGCATCCCAAGCGACCCCAGCAGGGGCCTTCCGGGTCAGGGTGGGGTCCATGTGACCTCCCAGGGGTCTTCTAGGTCAGGGTGAGCATCACCCCTCACTAGTGATGCTGCCAGGCTCCTGGCCATCACACCTGACTGAGTGCCTGTGGCTGTGAACGGGCTTTCCTGGGGGCTCTGCCCTTGTGGGGTGCCTGTGGGACACCAGCAAGGGTCTCCTGGATCAGAAGGGGGCCCTTGTGACCCCAGCAGGGGCCATCTGCCACCAGGCCCATGCCTGCCCCTCCCCAGCGGCCCGTCCACTTTCCCACTCACGTCTATGAGCCGCTGCTGGTCCACCTCCGTCATCTCGGACAGCCTGTAGTAGCGGCCAGCCAGGTCTCCCTTGAGGCCCCCCAGGGCAGCAACAGCCACATTCTCCACCTCCCGGCGCTCGGCTCGCGAGCAGGCAGGCGGCAGGCTCAGGCCTCGGATGCTACGGCCAGTGCGCACCCGTGAGGACAGCACATAGCGCTCATCAAACTGGCCATGGGTGACCTGCAGGCAGGGTGGGGTCACTTTGGCCACAGGTCTGCCAGGCTCAGGGCTTCCTCCCACAAATCCTCAGTATCCTGGCTGCCCACACCTAGACATATGGGGTCAGTGAAGGGCAGGCTGGCCACAGCACTGGGGCCACCCTTGCTGGGGCTCTAGAGGGAACAGCACTGCTCTGGTACAAGGTCCCACAACCAACTCTTCCCCAAGTACTTATTAAGGAAAATGCACTCTGGGACCTTCCTGCAGTCTCCGTGGCCTGCCTGCAAGAAAGTGCTGTAGGGAATCACTACCATCAGGGGCATCAAACTTGGGGCCCCGCCTGCTCCACCACCCTGGGATCAGTGAGGCCAGCCTTGGGGAGGCACGGCAGAGGCTGTGGCCTACCTTGGATGCATCCAGGTCTGTGGGGTGCTTCATCACTCTGGGATCATAGCCGTTGTGCCTCAGTTTGATGACGGGGTCAAAAAGGTCCGCAAACACCTGCAGGACAGGATGTAAGATGCTCTTTCTCCCCTCAGTGTCTCCCCTACTACACAAAGACCAACCCTCCCCCCCCCAGTACTTGTCTTGAGTCTGAAATTCCAAGAGCATGGCTGTGAGGGTGGGTTGTGAGGGTGGGTTGTCAAGTGATAAAAATAGTCCAGGAGCATCTGGCCCTAGAGAGAGGCCAGGCTGCTATACTTAATCCCTCACTAGTGATGCTGCCAGGCTCCTGGTCATCACACCTGACTGAATGCCTGTGGCTATGAATGGGCTTCCCTGGGGGCTCTGCCCTTGTGGGATGAGAAGTGGCCAGGTCACTGGCTCACAGGTCACTGGCTCACAAGAGAAGGTCAGTTTCTAAAGTTTAGGCTTCATATTAAGTTCGTGAGAAGCCCAGCTGCCCCAGAAGAAAAGCAGACAATGCTATCAAGGTAGGGCCTGGTTACCTTGTGATCCCAGGTCACAAGGCATCCTGCAAAATCTAATCTAAAAACAAAATGTTCAGAATGTCCTTTAGGCAAAATGACATTAAGAGAGTTGCAACAGGGCAGCCTGCAGGCTGGGGACTGGGGAGTGGGGAGGGCTTAGGGTGCGAAAGGAGCTCCAGATTGGTCCCAGACTTGCCCAGAGTGGTAGCAGCTATGACGAGGTGAGCCCAGTAGCAGCTATGATGAGGTGAGCCCAGTCTTGTTCTAGGGGATGGCTCTGTTCTTGTGACTGCCCACCCTTCCCTTCCTTCAGCCCCTGACAGGATAGCAGAGAGGGTGCATGGAGCACTGTAGGCATCCCCACCAGGAGAAAACCTGGGGTACTGCAAGTACAACCACCAGGAGAGGAAGGTGGGCTGCAGACATTCCCACCAGGAGAGGACCCGGGTTTGGTCTGGTCAGTGGCAGGAAAGAACTCCCACCCGGAGCATTATGGACCCCCAACCCCCAGCTCAGCCACAACACCACAGCCCTGTCAACTCTCCTTGGGGCACACACGGTCACTGGGGATACTCAGTCACTAGGTCACATGGTCTCTGGGACACATGGTCACTGGGGACACACAGTCTTTTGGGACACACTGTACATCTTACATCATGACCAAACCCCATGTGGAGGACCCTGGAAGCAGAGAAAACTGGGTCTTGAGAGCTGTGGACTGTGTTGGAAGCACTCTCAGTGGCCCTGCCAGAGGCGCCTCCCTGTGGGTGCCCCTCCTGGGAGAGCATGGAACCCCATGGAGAGGAGGATTCTGACCACAACCACACCCTACACTCCCACTGCACCCATGTCCCACCTCATAGGATTCTTCGTCACCGGCTACCATGCCCACGGTTTTGATGAAGGGATGGCCAGGGTTGTCCACACCAGTTTGGATGCACTGGTCCAGAGTATAGCCGTTGGGCGTCACCTTGTTGCGCAGCCGGGCATAGATGGCAGGCGTGAGGCACTCTGCCATGCAGTTGTTGTGGTGGCGTAGATCAGGGTAGTCAGCACTGTGGGGACAGAGGCATCAGCAGGGAAGATGGGCTCCAGGCCTCCTGGCCAGTGGTGCAAGGACATGTGGCTGCAGCTGCCCAGGAGCCACAACTGGAATGGCCAGGTTAAGCATGAAGAGGGACCCTGCCCTGCCTGGGGATGCTGTGACACTGGTCGTGGACACCCAGGGATGGTGGTGCAGAAGGAGGCGAGAGTTGTTCAAGGATGGGTGAAGTCTGTGCAGGTCTGTGCTCAACCCAGTTTTGGTCTGTGCCAACGACAGCCACACTAAGTCCCTCAGGTCAGTGGGGGAGGCTGGCGGGGTCAGCGTGACATTCAGTTATTCTCTGTCCTCATCCGTCATGCACCCCCCATGAGCAGCATTGGCCTTGTGAGGACAGTGCCACTATTCATGGGCGTGGCCACCCTGGATGTGGACAGGCAGAAGGATCACCCCAGCTCCAACATGTTTCTCCCCCCAAGGAATCCCCGAGGCATGTGGGGGTTATCAGGACTCCCTCAGAGATCCTGGCTTCCATGGGAGACTGTGACTGTGTCTGAGACCTGCCCCACCATCTTCTTGACTTTGTCGCCCACATACCCATCTGGACCCTAGAAGTCCCCAGCCACTCGGGCATTGCTGGGCGCATGGTGTTCCATCTGTGACAAGGCCTGGGCTGGGAGACTCTGTTGAGCACCTGTGCCTCTCCTCTGCTTCCTGACTGCCTCTGATGTCAATGCCATGACATGACGTTTTCTAGAAGATGGTAGAGAGGGGCAAGAGTCTAGACCAGGGCCTGGGCTTGTACTTGGCAGTTTTTGCCATTTGAACTTGGGTATGACTTAACTTTTTCCAGCCCTGAGACAAAGAAAAGATGCTGAGACAAAGAAGACACCCCGTGTAGCATGCTCAACAAGTACTGATGGTCACTGTTTTCACTAGCCTACTGGACCATGCACTCAGGCAGGAATGAGTACATGTCCTGTATGTACATGGGCCATGGGCTTTGTGCATCCCCAAAGTGGGTGTCACTTGACTCAGTCACACTCAGGGGAACAAAGAAGGGCCATTGCTAGCAGCACCCAGTGGGGAGCACAGTTTCTGGTGTTGTTCCTGGCGGTCTTACCTGGCAGGGAATGGCCTGTGGGGCCCCTGGGTCTCAGCACACACCTTCTGCTGGTTCAGCAGGTACCCAGTGGTCAGGGTGCTGGTGCCCAGGGTTGCCAGCAGCAGGGAGGCATTGCGGCCAGTCAGCAGCTTGGAGAAGGTGCTGGCCATCTTCCTCCAGGCGGGTGTCTGGAGGGAAAGCACTGGGTTAGACAGGCCAGAAAGAGGGGTCAGACAGGAAAGACCTGCAGGACATAGCCCCTCTCCATGCATGTTGTTTCTATGCTTCTCCTCTCTCTTTTCTTCATGCTGCTTGGGAAAGTCTGGGTGGTTTTCAACATTGTTCATGTCTAAACCACCAGGAGTCCAGCCCACTCTGTCTAGTAATATGATGAAGGGAAGTCACAAAAACCACAGGATTGCCATGCCAACTGTCAGGTGGAGCAGGGCTCATTTGAACTCTGCTTGGCACAACAGCTAGACTCTGGAGTGGGTGGGCTTCTGGGCTTCTGAGATGTAGCGTCCCCAGGCACCACCCTCCCTCACTCACCTCCAATGAGTCAGGGCTCATCAAAAAATTTAAAAAGTCACAAGGTGTGGTGGTATGCACCTGTCGTCTCAGTTACTCAGGAGACTTGAGTCAGAGCTTAGAGTTGTGAGCCAAGGACTGGGTCACCCTGATGGTGGAAGCCACCTGAGCTCTAAGGTCAGGACATCAATCATGGGCAGGGTTGGGTTTGAGACCTGTCTCATTGAATTAGGACCTTCAAAAGGGGCTGAGGTATTCACAAGTCCACAGACCCCCGCCTGCTGGCTCCCACAGAACCAGCCTCAAAAGCTCTCTCAGGAAATCATATTTGGTTTAGGCCCTGGGTTTGTCGAGATGAAGGTAACCACAAGCCCCAGCCAGAGACCGCCAAGGACACTTGGAGGCGCAGTGAGTGAGTCCACAGAAGAAGCCACTGCAGACTTAGACCTCCAACAGCTGATGATGCTGGGATTATCAGACAAGAGTATAGACCAGTCTACACAGAGTGCTTAAAGGACTGCATGTTGAACCCATTATCATGAGTGAGCGACAGGAGACTAAGGATGGCCACATTGATCTGAAAGAACCAAACTGAACCACTTGATGTAACACGGCTGAGTATAAAGTAAATGAGGTGGGAACAGTGGTTCACACCTGTAATCCCAGCACTTTGGGAGGCCAAGGTGGGAGGATCACTTGAGACCAGGAGTTTGAGACCAACCTGGACAATATAGCAAGACCCTACCTCTACAAAATATTAATAATAATAACAATAAATGAATAAATAAAATAAAATAAATGAACAAGAAGATATACCTTAAGAAATTTATCAGAATGTAGCACAGAGAAATAAGAAAATAGAAAATATGAACCAGGTGCAGTGGCTCATGCCTGTAATATCAGCACTTTGGGAGGCTGAGGCAGAAGGATTGTTTGAGCTCAGGAGCTTGAGACCAGCCTGGGCAACATAGTGATACCTTGTCTCTACAAAAAAAAAAGTAAGTCACAGGTGTGGTGGTGTGCATCTGTAATTGCAGCTACTCAGGAGGCTGAGGCAGAAGGATGACCTGAGCCCAGGAGATCAAGGCTGTAGTGAGCTGTGATCATGCCACTACACTCCAGCCTAGGTGACAGAGTAAGATGCTGACTCAAAAAAGAAAAGAAAAAGAGAGAACAAATGAAAAAAGAATAGAAAACATGAGACACAAGTTAAGAGATATGATGAATAGAAAGTCAAGGTCATATACATATCTTACTGAATCACTGAGGTCCAGAAAGAGAGAATCAAGAAAACAGAGAAGTCAGACTTAAAGAGAAATGACCCAGAACTTTCCAGATCTAATGAATGACAAGAACCCATGAATAAGAGGCACAACATTACCCAAACAAACCAAGAAGGAATGGAAGTCTAGACAGCCAGTAGTGAAACTGCAGAATATTGGTAACAAACACATTAAAAGCAGTCAGAATGAAAAGATGGTTTATCTACAAAGAAATGACAAGCACAAGCTGATTTTTCAACAATGAGCCCAGAGAAGTAGTATTTCCAGAAGCAATAATTATCAACCTAGAGTTAGGGATCCAGTCCAACCATCTCTCCAAAATGAAAGTGAAAATAGCAAACAGATAAAAATCAATAATGATCAATATACTTAACAGCAGAAGACAGCCTGAAAGACAGACGATGGAGAAAACATATGCAAATCCAAAAAAAATTATATAACTATAAGCAAGTGATGTAAATCAAGATCAACACTCATAGATGGGACTCCTCCCTGCTCTGTCTGCTACAACTGGGGATCAGAAGGGCCCATGAGCCCCGCAGTGTCTCCTAGTAGGGAGCCCCATCATGTAGGCCTTTAAAAAAAATATCTTTAGAAATAAGGTCTTGCTCTGTTTGCCAAGGCTGGAGTGCAGTGGCACCATCATAGCTCACTGCAGCCTCGATCTTCTGGGCCCAATCAATCCTCCCACAGCAGTCTTCCAAGAATCTGGGATTACAGGCATGAGCCATGGCATCCTACTAAAATAATGTGGTTCTTTGGTGGAGAACAAGAGAGCAGGTAGCCTAATTACTCTCTTTCTAATTAGTGTCCATGAGGCCCAGAGAAAGAGAGTGTGGGTTACCCTAACACTTAGAAGGCTTCTGGGACTCAGCTGCGGGTGCTACAAATGTAGACAGATCAACTGCTTCAAAGAACTCATTGATGTGTGTGACTGTGATTTAACAAGAGCCATGCAGGGGAGGACAAACTCCTCCTAATAAGGCAGATCAGCACCTGGAAGTCTCTATTAGCCTTGACTGTCCAAACTGAAAGTATCCAAGACTCTGAAAACATCTGAGAAGTTGTCTTTCTGCACTACCCCAGGCAATCAGATTGTTAGCTTTTCTTCTGTGCTAATGTCTGCAAACAATTCTTGCAATCCTAAAGACAGTATGACTTACTAAAAACAGACAGGATAGATCAGCCATTTCTTGAAATTGTCCAGGAAATGGTAATGATCCAACATTCATCTCATCCCATACATCTCATTTTCTTTCTTTCTTTTTTTTTTAATGCATTTTTTACAATTACATTTTTTTAGTACAATAGCTTTAGGGGTGCACGTGGATTTTGGTAACATGGATGAATTGTATAGTGGTAAAGTCTGAGTTTTTAGTCTACCCATCACTTCAATAGTGTGCATTGTACCCAGTAGTGTTTTTCATCTCATTCTCTGTCCCCCCTCCAGTCTTCAGTATCTATTGGACACTTCTCTTTGCCTTTGAAGGCCCATAACTTAGTTCCCACCTATAAGAGGGACTTGTAGTATATGGTTTTCTGTTCCTAAGTTACTTCACTTAGGATCACGGCCTCCAATTCCATCCAAGTTACTGCAAAAGACATTATTCTACGGGTTCGAGAACAGCCTGAGCAACTTGGAGAGACCTCTACAATAAATCAAAAAATTAGTCGGGCACAGAAGCGTGTGCCTGTAGTTCCAGCTACTTGGAAGGCTGAGGCGGAAAGATCGCCTGAGCCCAGCAGATCGACGCTAGGGTGGCCACGAGCATGCCACTGTACTCCAGCCTGGGCGATGAAGTGAAACTTAAACTAAAAAAAAAAAAAGGACGTTATTCTTTTTATGAGTTAATAGCATTCCATGGTATATATCACATTTTCTTTATCCAATCCACTGCTAATGGAAACTTGGGTTGACTCCATGTCTTTGCAATGGTGAATTGTGTTGCAATAAACATGGGAGTACAAGTGTCTTTATTGTTTAACAACTTTTCCTTGGGTAGATATCCAGTAGTGGGATTGCTGAGTTGAGAGGTGAACCTACTTTTAGTTCTTTGAGAAATCTTCACATGGATTTACTCTCCCACCAGCATGCATCACACGGACTTCTTTGCTCTGACTAGACTTCGGACTCCAGTCACTGTCCTTCCAAGAGTAGGCGAAGGGACTCCAAGGAGCTGCACATGTGCTTCCAGCCCTTGCGTGTGGCCCCAGCACAAATGTCTCTCCCCTAGGCTGCCTTATGTGCAATCACACCTAAGCCCACTTTCTGAGTAGAGGCTGGGCTGTTCCCCTGAGGTTTACTGTAGAAGTCACCAGAGTACAAGAAACTTCTACCAGATTCTGTCCAGGCCATCAAGGCCTAAGCAAAGCTAGGACATGGGCTCCTTGAAGGCCTAAATGTAGCCAGAACATGGATCCCCCAGGCTGATAGGAAGTTCTTCATTTCCAAGGCTCACCTAAAGGCCTTGGTTATCACTTCTCTTCCCTTGAGCTGCCTACGTATGGATCTGTCTGCTGGAGGTAAGTCCTAACAAGCAGAGTTTGGGAAAGGGAAGGGCATGGTCTCCATGTACAGCCTTTGGAATCCTGCCCCCTGGGTGGTGACAGCAGGTGTCTGGTTCAAAATCCTCATGTCTGAAATGCCATCATATCTATATTTCAGTTTCTAGAAATGATAAATGAACTTGCATGGCACGTAGCATGGCCTAGTTTCTGAGCGTGGTGTCCTAGAGCAGCGTCTTATGAGGCCATGGAACTAAGTTCAGGGCTCACTTGCAGTGTCCTTTCCTTCTCTCTACCCCTCTACAGTCGCCTCCATGTTCTGAGCATGGCCATCGCCGACTGAGGGAGGAGATGGAGCCAAAGGTCCATGGTGCTTCTCCTGGAACACATTCCCGCAGGCTCCACTTGGTGGCCAGAGGGCGCTACTAACGGCAGGGGCGTGTCCACAAACCTCTGGAGTGCATCTGGGCCTGAAACGTCTCTGATTTGCTCTTGGCTGGTGGGTTCTGTGTCCCCACATGCGGCAAGCAGCTGGGTGAGGAGATAGAGGCTCCACCACACTTGCCCAAGGCCCTGGTGCCGGGTTACGAGGCAAAAGGAACCTTCCGGACTTTGGTGCCGGGTCATGAGGTGCAGGAAAGCTTCTGGACTTCCATGCTGCCCCATCCTTCCTGTGTCCCTGGTTCTGGGATGAGCTCACCTTACCATGCCATGAGCTAGCACCTTACTCACACAGGAGCCCAGAGACCTAGACCGCAAGGTCTGGGCCACGCAGCATTCCCAGCAGGAGGTGGGTCGTTCACCAGGGGCATCTCAGCTCCACTGCCTGCTCAGCAGCACAGAGTAGAGGCGGCTCCCTTCAGGGACATCCAGGTGACTCTGGGAGGTGGTCAAGAAACAGGAAGTAGAGCCCTGGTGGGTGAGTTTGAAGTGGGTAGCGGGGGCAGGCATCACTTTGGGATGGGTGCCACTGGGCCAGGCCAGCCAGGAGGTAGAGGAGGGTATGCTGGGCCTGAACTCCAGGAGCTTGATGCAGGGGACAGTCAGGTGGCTAAGTTCGTCTCCACTATAGACTCAACCCTGGCAGCCTGGAGGGCAGCTTCAGGGGCCACAGGATGGAGACACAGACAGTGCTGGCAGGTTGGGAGGCTGTGGGTGTTGGGGTTGGCAGGAGGAGTGTTTGTGAGGACCCTCCATGAGTGCTGTGGGTGGAGGGGCTGAGGTCTCCCTGTGAGAACCCGGGCCCTGCATCTGCCACCCTGGGACCTGGCTCTGAGCTCCTAAACTGGCCACCTCCCCCCCTGCTGCCCATAACTCATCCCCTCCCTCTCCCATCTGTTGCCCTGTTGCAAGTCCCCTTCCCTGCTGTCCCACCTCAGGTCCCTCCTCCTCCCAGCTGCTGTACCCTCTCAGGTCCCCTCACCTACCCAACTGCTGTCCTGCCTCAGGCTCCCTCCTTTCCCCCTCCCAGTTGCTGTCCCCTCTCAGGTCCTCTCACACACCCAGCTGTCTCCTGCCTCAGATTCCCTTCCCTCCCTCTCCTGGCTGCTGTCCCCCTCAAGTCCCCTCCTCCACTTAGCTGCTGTCCCCTCCTCAGGTCCTCTTCCCCTCCCAGTTACTTCCCTGGCTCAGGTCCTCTCCCCTTCCTAGCTGCTGTCCCCCTTCAGGTCCCCTCCCCTTACCAGTTGCTGCCCTGTCTCAGATCCCCTCTCTCCTAGTTGCTGTCCTGCCCAGTGTCACTGTCCTGCAGCTCCCGGGACTCCTTCCAAGTCTCTCTAAGACCCAGAGGCAAGGCCTGGCTGCAGGGTCTGATGTCGTTTGGGTGTTTGTCTCCCTACAACCTCCTGTTGCAATGTGGTCCCAGTGGTGGAGGTGGGGCCTGGTGGGAGGTGTTGGGTCAGAGTGCCATTCTCTGGTATTGCTGGGTTCTTGATCCTAGTTCCTGCAAGTTCTGGTTGTTGAGAAGAGCCTGGCAACCCTTCTTTCTTGCTTCCTCTCTTGTCATGTGACACACCTGTGCCCCTTCACCTTCTGCCATGACTGTAGTTTCCCAAGGCCTTAGCAGAAGCAGATGCCGGTGCTATGCAGAACCATGGGCCAAATACACCTCTTTTCTTTATAAATTACCAGACTTAGCTATCCCTTATGGCAACAAAGAGTGGACCAAGATGGGGCTCCTTGCTTCTGCCCAGCAGCACCGTGGAGACTGCTAGAAACAGTGGGGATGCTGTACCTCAGGAGCTCCCCATGTCTCCCATCTCTCAGAGGCCTCAGGGACACAGTTCTCTGGGACCTTAGGGCACACGTGTGCCCCTTCACCTTCTGCCATGACTGTAGTTTCCCAAACAAGTGATGTCTCCACCGGAAGGAGGAAGGTAGTGGGGAGTGGTGGCCACCATGCACCTGCTGAGCTGCATGTCACAGAGTCGCCCCTACTGTAGGTGAAGACGGAGACTCCTCTATGAAGTTGGGTGACATGTCCAGGGTCTTCCTGCTGGGGAGTGCAAATGTGGAATCTGGATGAACGCCAGTCTGAATCCACGTCACACACTTCCTTCACATGGCTGGAAGCCCATGATGACAGTTGCAGCATGTTGCCTCCCCCTCGGCTGGGTCCTGACAGGTGGCTCTGCCTCACCAGCCATTGAGACCAGTAGCAGCAGGCAGGGGACCCTTGCGTGGGTGCTTCTGGGGCCTGTTTTGTGTGTTTAGGTCACAGATGCTGTGCCTGGTATGTGATCCTTTGATCTAAAGTTCAGGAGAAGGGAGAGCCTCCCTGATTGGCAGAGGTGGAGGTAAGTAGGACGTAAGTGATGGGTTATCTAAAGGCATCAGAGGGAAGAGGCGCAGGGAGAAAGGTAGGGTGGGCTCCACAGGAAGCATGCATGTCCACACAAGGGAATTGTCACAGGAGGAGCCACGTGGTCTACTCCCTTCTGTGGTGGGTGATGCCTTTCAGGGATGTTCCTTGGTGGAGGGTTGTTTCTGGAGTTGGGAGAATCCAACAGGGGCAGTGAGGGAGCATTTGAAGTTGGGCTCTGAAACCCACATGCATCACACCACGGCACCCCTGAGAGCTGCTACAGTGTACCAGCTCCTCTGGGTGAGAGACTGTCCTACCCACAGCCTTCATTTTCAGAATCAAAATTCATTTGTGTACAGCCTAAAATAGAGCTACCACGTGTCACTAGTGTATACAAAGTCTCCAGTGCAGCAGCTCAGGGAGGGCTGAGAGCTCCTTCCAGAAGTCCTGGGCAGGGGACTCTGTGCTGTTCTTACTTTTCACCACCAGGCTGTCTCCACCATCACATGCCTGGACCAGCTTGGCCAGGGCCGGCAGGTGGACAGGCTCACGTGCAAGACCTTGAGACCCCCGCCAGGGCCCCCAGGGCTGGGGAAGGGTAGGTGGCATTCGGAATGCTAGGCAGCGACATGCCCCATGGTTTCCTGGGGGAAACACAGCCCTCTGAATGCTTTCATCTGACTCTTTCATGACCTGTGGCCCTGCTGTGGACTTGCAGGAAACCATGACCATTGGGGAGGGGTCTTCCCTTCCCTAACTCCTCCCTAGGCCATGCAGAGTGAGACCAGACAAAGAAGAACATTTCATTTTATCTTTTTTTAAGAAAAGAGGCAAATTGAGCAAACAAGATCATATTAGCAGTCTCACGCACACTCCTGTGGTTGGCGCATGCATCATAACACAGTGGCAGCCTGATAGTGAAGGCTCGAAAGACCTGCATGCTCTTCACTTGCAAAGCATATGTATCCCTGTTACATACTGCATGTGACTTTTACAAACACTGGTTTGTGGTTTGTACTTTTGTGCTAATACAAGAACCCTACTGATCGCTTTAGCAAGGGCATCAACTGTTGCCGCTGCTTCCTGTCCTACAGTTTGGACTCTGCCAGTTTCCTTTCCTGCCTGAGTGGGCCACAGCTTGGTGCCTCAGTATCCCTAACATCTCTGTTCCCCTCTTGCTCCACATGACCACATTATCTGAGTTTCTGCAGTGCTCACATCCATGTGCACATTCACCTTGTGCTGTTCAGTTTTGTGACATCTGCTGGTGAACACAGCCACCACATGTCTCCCATGCTGCAAAGGACTCTCCTGTTTGTATTTCTTCCCATTGGTGGTGCAGGGAGCCCTCTTAGGGGCCTGCTGGGCTTCTCCAAAAGCATGGAAAGAAAGAAAGAAAAACCTCCTAGGACTTTCGGGGAAATCCCAGGCAACTCACTGGCCCTGCAGTCAGTAAGAGAGAAGTGCGTGGATAACCCATGGGACAAGAAGAGAATGACAACTTGAACAGTTTACCCAAGCCCTCAGTCACAGACATTTGGTCCCTATAGAAACTAGAGACTGCACCCTGACATGTGCAAGAGCTGTTTTTCACAAACCAGAACTACTTCCAGATGGAAGATGCCACCCGCTGTCACACAGACCTCAGACAGACTGACGTCAAAAAGTAAGTGAGAAAGTTGCAGAAATTCCCCAGCCATTAATTCACTTGGATGCCCCTTACTTTCTGCCTCAAAAACCTGGGTTTTTGAACCATCAGGGAATTTGGGTCTTGAGCATTAGTCACCTGTTCTTCTTGCTTGGTGCCCTTATAAATGCCTTGCTTTCTCCCTGGCATCAGCATTTGGCTTTTTCCACACTATGGGCAAGCAGACCCAAGTTCACATCAGTGACGCAGGTTCAAGGGTAAATTCTTCAAGGACAGGAATTCTGTCTGCCATAGTTCCTTGCACACAGTAGTTGCTCAGTAAACATTCCCTCCTGACTACATATTCACAAGCAGAGATGGCCTGACTTTCAGAAGGAGGAATCTGTCCAGCCTCAGTGCTCCCACCCATGTGCCCTGTGGAGAGACAGGTTTTCCTGGGCCCACCCCTGGACCTTTGCTGACGTTTCCTTTTGCCTGGAATCTCTTTTCCTGCTTTACACTGGGTCAAACCTTCTGCCTCTTTTGAACCTAACATTTACTGAGCTCTGGTCATGAGCCCCACATCATGCCACGGGCCTTATGAACGTTAATCTTTGCAACAGTCCTGCCAAGCTGACGTTATATTGTGGGTGAGGAAACTGAGACCCAGGAGACATTCAGTGACTGCCCTAGGTCTTAGTACCAACATGTTAGAGAGCTGGGATGTGAATCCAGGATGTGCGCACGCATGCAGTCCTGCATGGACCAGCAGTTGGGGGTACTCCCTGAGCCTCAGGACCTGCAGGACACAGACTGCAGAAATACATAACCACTTGTGTGCATGGGACCGCCACTCCGGACATGACACCTCAAGGGTCCTGAAGTGGCATGAGCCTGCCATATTCCACTGAAGCAGTCATGTGCTAGGGATAGTTCTGCCCACTCCACCAGGCCTTGGGCACCTTGCATGCCTGCCCAGCCCTGCTGGGGTGCTGGGCTGCCTGCCTTTCTGGGGCTTTCTCTCTCCACCCCTCCTCTCTTCTCCTCATAGAGAGGGATTGCAGAAAGTGAGAAGAATCTCTGGTTGTCACCCTATAGGAGCTTCCTGACTTAATTTCCTAACATGAAGCACCTGTGTGCCTCCTGCCATGAGAAGCACTGTTCACAGTCTCTGGACTGACATTGGCAGCAGGCCTGGCTCTGGATGGACTCTGCATGGTGGAGGGCAGAGCAAACAGCCAAGGGCTGTAGCATCCTGTGTGCTCCCTTAGGGCCTCCCATTAAAAGCAAGGTCCCCCATAGCAAGCTCTGTGTCATGTCCCAGGCAGGTATGGCCTAGGCATTGCTCTGGCTCTGTGTCCCATGGAGTGGAGGCCTTGGCTTGAGTCTTTTCCTGTCCAGGCCTTCCAGATGAGCCCATGTGACCCTCTGCTGACTCAGGGGCTTCTCTGGACAGCTGTTCATGTCATCCATGTGTCTAGGCACCTCAGCTGGAGGGCAGGTAGAAGGTCGAGTGGGGACCACGTGTCAGCTCTCCATTCAGTCACCCCCAAACAGAGGATGTCCTTGGGGTTGGACGTGCCATGGAACACGGTGAACACATTCCCGTAACACTAGAGTGTCTAAGGAGCACATCACCTCACAGCTACTGGCATGTGTACAGCCCAAATGGACGCTGTTGGTGTCCCTGTCCCAGTCCACAAGGAGAAAGTCACAGAGGGAGGCCTGCACCATTCTACGCTGCAGAGTAGGCCCCTCCCAGACCCCAGGGAGGAGACAGGCACCATCACAGCCTTGGCTTCTGTGCAAATGCTTTCAAGACAAGGGGTCCTGGGTGCATGAGCCCTTTGGCTGGCTGTGGACACATGAGCTGCTTCTACCTAGCCAAGGGGATGTCTCAAGGCACTAGGGCAAGGGTGTGACCTCCCTGTGGGCTCCCTAGCTCGGTGGCTGGTCTCCCAGAATGCCAGACATGCTCTCTGTGGTTTCCTCTAGGGAGAGAAATGATCCCTGCTCTAGGCTGAGAAAGCGACACCAGAGCCCCTGAGTGAGGGGCTACCTCTCCCACAAACTGCCCCAAAAGCACCAACCCCTATTCCATGCCTGCCTCACCCATGGTGTCCTGGGCCTGCCTCAGCCTCCCCACAGGGAAACCGACACACTTGAAGCCTGGGCCCTAAAGATGAGATGTGGTCATGGAGCTGTCAGGACCCTGGACACATATGGCCCTCCCAAACCTTACTGGGCAAATGAGTACTCAAATCTGGGGTCTCTGAAAAAGTTGCCTCCAGGACATGCAGTGTGATATCCAGTGCCTTCTGGGAGAGGTTGTCCAACAGGGGGGCCTTAGCCACATCCTGGTGGCAGCTGTGCCCTTCTCCATGGGAGACGGCTTAGCTAGTGAGGACGTGCATTCAGAAGCAGAGCATGAGAGCTGCAGACGGGACAGGCACCAGCTCAGCTAGTGAGGCCTTGTCAGGAGGCCACCACCTGCCCTCCCTGATCACACTGGCACTGGGAGGGAAGGCGGGGGGGGGGGGAGAAGTGGGGAAGAACCTGGAAACACTTTCCATAAAGTCTAAAGGGCAGCAGCATGGAGACCAAAGGGTTTTGGTCTGTTTGGTAAATGTCACCGCACACTCAGGTGGAGCGTCTGAAGCAGAGATGTCCCCACCCAAAGGACAAGAGCAGGGCTGATAGGGACCCCTGAGGGCAAGGCCAGCAAGAACACAGCTAGGCCAATTTGGCAAGTTTTTCTTAACCTCCCACAGGAAGAGTGGAGGAGGTTGTGGGGAGGAGGAAGAGTAGGAGGGAGAACAAGGGAGGAGGAGAGGGAAGGGGAGAAGGGGGGAGAGGAGGGAGAGGAGGAGAGCTGTCAGGCTTATCATCAAGGTGAGTCTGTGACATTCACGTATAACAAGGTTGGCTCGTGCCCATTGTTACTATAAGTTCCTTGGGGCCTCAAAATTGTCCTGCTGCCATAGTTCACCCGTCACTGATCTGTAGCTCCGAGAACGCTGCTGGGGAGTGCATCCCCAGAAGCCAGTGGCTTCCTTTCTGCATACCACAGGGAAGGAACTTGCGGCTTGACATTGTCCTGCATTTAGTGCCCAAATCCAGGCTGTGGATTCTTTCCCTCCACCCAAGAACAATTTCTCATTCCCCATCACAGACTGGTGCAACAGGTATAGGGAAGACGCGTGACTCCTCCAGACTTCAGTCACCTCTTCCAGTAGCTGTCCTAGCTGCCCTACACTCTGGTCCCCAGCCAGTGTCCCTCACCAAGTGTTCCTCCCCAGCCCCACTGTGCCCAGCAAAGCCCTGCTGGGTCCAGCAAAATCCCCATGCAGGAAGAAAGCTGCGTTTGGGACTCAGGGTTTCACTGACCTTGAAGTTGCGTCTCTGTGTCCTGCAAGCAGCTGAGTGAGTGTCACCAGCAGCAGCTGACAGTGTCACCAACTGGTGGCCTGGCCTGAAACAGTCTTCCTGGGGCGGGGCAAGCGCCTCCCAATCACTTCTCAGGACTTGCTGGCAGCTGTGCCTTTGAGGCACCGCCCTGGTCCTGCCAGCCGCTGTCCTTCTATAAACGCCCTTGCGCTGGAGGGAGGGCCCAGGCCAGCTTGGTTGTTGGGCTCTGGGGGTGCCTGGGCCTATTGTGGAGGGGCCAGTAGGCACACCACACACCCATTGAGTGTGATCCCCCTCTCTCTGGGGATCCCAACTTCAGCCTGTTGAGCTCCGGGGAATAAGCCCCATGCTAGGGTGTGAGGGACACCTGGAGTTGCCTTGACAGGTCTGACGGGGCCTGGCTAGGGACTGCTTGCCAGCAGCTGTAGGGCCTGCATCAGGGACAATCAGTATCTTTCAGTTCAGTTCAGGTCTCTGAAGCAGCTGGCTGGGCCACCTCCCTCCAGCCCATACACACACTAGCTAAATCTACAACCCCAGCCTGCATACCTTCCCCCAAATCTGCTAAAAAATAACCCTGTCTGGGCTGTGCTTACAGCAAACAGCACCTGCAGACAACATGGCAGGACTCAGATGGCAGGGCTGCCACTCCAAAGAGTCTGTCTTTGGCCTGGTGACTCTCATGCTCTCCTATCATGTGGTCGTGGGAATGCCACTGGCTGGCTGATCTCTCTCCCTCCTAGGGCCAGCCATGCTCGAAAGGACTGGTGAAGCCAGGAACAATCTCCTGCCTGGCATGGGTCTCTCAGTTTCCAGTTCCTGTGAACATGACAAGCAGCAAAACCACCTACTTTCCCTCTGCAGGAATGCAGACTGGGAGAACACATGCAGGGCTCCTGGAGCTGGGCAGGGTCTTGATTTGGGGGCTCATGTGGTGTTTGTCCATGTTGACCCCCTCAGGCCTGAGACTAAGACTCTGTCACTGAGTAGGTGCTGATTACGCTCATGGAACTTGCAGGTGGCCCAAGTCACTTAGGATCTTCAACTTTGTGACTGTGTGTTCAGTGGAAATCGGACAGGAGGAGGAGGAGGAGAGAGAAAAAGAGGAAGAGAAGGAGGAAGATGAGGAGGGTAAGGTCATGTTTGGGACTCAGGATTTCACTGACCACAGACACTCCCCCCGACCATAGACACTGGAGGGGGGTGGGATGAGTAGAAAGAGCAGGAAGAGAAGGAGGAAGATGGGGAGGATGAGGACACGTGTTCAGTAAAAACTGAAGGAGAAAGAGCAGGCAGTGAAAGAGGAGGACCAGGAGTAACAGGAGGAGGAGGAAGAGTATGGGGAGGATGAGGGGGAGGAGGAGGAAGAGAATGAGCACATGTGTTCTGTAGAAACTAGAGGAGAAGGAGGAAGAGGAAATGCATTTAACAGAAACTGAAGTAGGAGTATGAGACGAAAGAGGAGGAGGACTTGCGTTCAGTAGAAACTAGAGAAGTAGTAGGAGGAAATGGAAGCAAAAAAGGAAATGGAGGAGAAGGACATGTGTTCAGTAGAAACTGAAGGAGGAAGAAGAGGAGAAAGGGGACAAAGAGGAGAAGGAAGATGAGTATAAATGATCTGCTGAAACTGAAAAAGAAGGACAAGAAGAAAGAAGAGGAGGAGAAGAAGGAGGAGGAAAAGGAGGATAAAAAAGAGGGATGGAGGATGAAGACATGTATTTGGTAAAACTACAGTAGAGGAAGGAGGAGGAGAATACGCTCAGTAGAAACTGGAGCAAGAGGGTGAGGAGGAAGAGGAGTTGGAGGAGGACATGTATTTAGAAGAAACTGAAAAGAAGGAGGAGGATGGGGAGGATGAGGACATGTGTTCAGTAAAAAGAAGGAAGTGAAGGAGGATGAGCATATTTACTGTGTAGAAACTGAAGGAGGGGGAGCAAAAAAAAAAAAACAAGCATCGAGTAAAAACTGAAAAGGAGGATGAGAAGCAAAAGAGGAGTAGCAGGAAGAGGGAGAGGAGGGAGAGGAGAAGTGGGAGACCAAGGAGGAAGATGAGGAAAAGAAAGAGGAAGAGAAGGTGAATGAAGACATGTAGAAACCATAGGAGAGAGAGGAGGAGAAGGAGGATGAAATGCATTCCATAGAAACAGGAGCAAGAGGATGAGAAGGAAGAAGAGGGAAAGGAGGAGGAGGAGGAGGTCATGTTTCCGGTAAAAGGAGGACAAGGAAGAAGAGGAAGAGAAGCATTCAGTAACAACTGGAGGAGGAGAAGGAAACGCTGCATTCCATAGAAATTGAAGGAGGATGAAAAGGAAGACCAGGAGAATGAGGAGGAGGAGGAGGAGGAAGAGCAGGATAAGAAGGAGGCTGACTAGGAAGATGAGGACATGTGCTCAGTGGAAACTAGGGGAGAAGGGGGAAGAGGAAGGGGAAGTGACAAAGGGGAAGAGGAGGATAAGGACCTGAGTTCTGTTGAAACTGGAGGGCAAGGAGGGGGAGGAGGACATGTGTGTAGTGGACATTGGAGGAAGAGGATGAGGAGACTAAGGACATGTGTTCAGTAGAAACTAGAGGAGGAGGAGGTTGACATGGGTTCAGTAGAAATTGGAGGAGGAGGACAAGGAGGAAGAGCAGGAGGAGGGTGAGGAGATGTGTTCAATAGAAACTGGAGGATAAGGAGGAGATTGAGGATGAGGACATGAGTTCAGTAGAAACTGGAGCAGTAGAGTGAGGAGGGAGAGGAGGCAGAGAAGGAGGAGGAGGAGGAGGAGAACATGTGTTCAGTAGAAAGGAGGATAAAGAGGAGAAGTAGGAAGAGGAGAATGAGGGTATGCATTCATTAAAAACCGGAGGAGGAAGAGGACATGCGTTCGGTAGAAACCGAAGGAGGAGGGTGAAAAGGAAGAGCAGTAGAGAAGGATGACAGAAGAGGAAACAGAAGAGGAGGAGGAACAGGAGGGGGAGGGGGCCATGTATTCAGTAAAAATGGAAGGAGAAGGGTGGAAAGGAAGAGAAGGAGGAGAAGGAGGATGAGGACACTTGTTCAGTAGAAACTGGAAGATGAGGGGGAAGAAGAGAAAAAAGAATGGGTTTAGTATCAATTAAAGGAGGAGAAAGAGAAAATGAGAATGAGGAGAATGAGGAGGAATAGGAGGAGAAAATGAAGGAAGAGGAGGAGATAGAGGAGGAGGAGGACAGGCCTTCAGCAGACACTGGAAAGGGAGGAAGAGGAAAAAGAGGATGAGGAAGAGAAGGAAGGGGAGAGGAGGACAAGGAGAAGGAAGCAGAGGAAGATGAGAGGAGGAGGAGGAGGAGTCCATGGACTCAGTTGAAACTGGAGAAGAGAATGGAGAAGGCAAGGAGGAAGAGGTAAACGAAGAGGAGGGAGAGGAGGATATTCATTCAGTAGAAACTGCAGGGCAAGGGTGAGGAGGAAGAGGAGGAGGGAGAGAAGGAGGATGAGGAGGAACCAGAGTTGGAGGATGAAGACATGCCTTCAGTATAACCGGGAGGAGGAGGAAGAGGAAGAAAAAGAGAGGGTGGGGGAGGTAGAGAAGGAGGAGGAGAATGAGACGTGTGCACAGTATAAGTGGGACAAGGAGAAAGAGTAGGAGTAGGAGGAGGCCATGCAGAAAAATTGTATAAACTGGAGGAGGAGGAAGAGAAGGAATACAAGAGAGATGAGGAAGAGGAGGAGGAGAAGGAGGACTGGCAAGATGAGGACATGTGTTCAGTAGACACTAGAGGAGAAGGAGACGGACAGGCATTTGGTAAAAATTGAAGGAGGAGGAAGGGGTAGACCTGCATTCAGTAGAAACTGGAGGAGGAGGGTGGGGAGAAAGTGGAGGAGGAGGAGGGGGATGAGGAGAACATGTGCTCAGCTGAAACTTGTGGGGAAGGAGGAGGAAGAAAGGACACGCATTCAGTAGAAATTGTGTCTTAGTGACTGAACATTGGTCTCTCCTGGGCCAGCCATGGGTGCGCCTAAGCTCTCCCTGTTCAGGCAGGCCAGCCGTGTGCTCCAAGGCGCACAGCAGGTGCTAGGATGTTGTTCAGTATGTTGGATGCAGACAGCAGGTGCTAGCATGTTCAGTATGTTGGATGCAGTGAATGCACCTCCACTTATGACGATTCCCATCTTAGATGAGTTCATCAGGACGTGGCCCCACCTCAGTCATGAAGACTAGCTCACACCCAATCTGAAATGTCACCAGGTGATACCCTTTATATACACGTGGTCTACTCAGGTGTTTCTTAGCTCTTCAATGTGATTTCATTAAGAAAATTGCAGATTAGGGCCAACCAATGGATATCATGCTCCTCTGGAGAGTGAGCCCAGTTTGTACCTTCTGTCACTAGGGACCCCCAGAGGATAGGGCCAGAGGCTATGGCCCATGAGCAGCTGGGGAGATGGGCCTGTGGAGGCCAGAGCAGCCTGGGCTTATTTCTTTTCAAAATAGCTCTCCTGCACACACGTGTCTCAAGTGGACTCAGCCACCAGCTGGAATCGACCCATGACACTGAACAAGCCCTGCTACAGGTCAGGAGCTCACAAGGCTTTTAAGAGCTGGCACGAGCAGAGCCTCTCTTTACCCAGTTTCTCATCACATTCAGGGCCCCTGTTCCTCAGGGTAATGGTGAGCTGGTGAGTGAGTCAGAAAAGAGCTAGGGCCAGCTGAGAGAAGGAGACACATGACTCTCTGGGTGGATCCCCTTCAGCTTGACAGTGCTGTGACAGGAATGGGGCCTCTGGAGGGACCCACCAGAGACTCCAGACTTCCTAGAACCTCCCAGCACCATCTCCACCATATGTCACCCCCCATGCTCCCCAATGTCATCCCCAGACACACTGTCTCTCCCTTTTCACTGCTATAAACCCCCTCTGAGGCTCAGGTTCTGCCCTGAAGTGTGGGCTTGCAGTTGGCTCGGCTATGGGGACAGGCACGGAAGTGATAAGCACAGTTGCCACATCACCTGCTTGGAGTATCCTCTTGTCCTAGCCTCTTCTCTCACCTGTTCCCGTCTAGCAGGATTGTGCCTGGAGCAGATATATGACCTTGAGGGTGAAGACCATGCCTGTGTGATGGCCAAGTACCAAGAGGAAGGAGTCTGGGTCCTGACCCTCATCCTGGATAGCCGCCTCAGTTGGGCAGAAGGGGTCTTCCTCAGGCAACCCTTTGGTATATATTTGTCCACAGAACCACAGCAGTGGTTCTGGGGTGGATTCGAGCCTTATTTTGGAACCCATCCCAGGCAGGGCCCAGTGACTGTGGTGCCAGCCCACCCCACCCCCACCCCCAGTTTCTCTCGTCCCCACAGCCATCAGGAGCAGGGGCTGCTTGGGCCTGAGCTGCTTGGGATGGTAGTGAGGCCACTATGCCTGGAAATCACTGGAAAGAAACGTAACTAGCTGACTTCTCTACCCCCACAACTGCCTGATATCTGACCCACACAGCAGCTCACCCTCACTGATCCAATGCAGCTCACCTGGCTGGGGGCAGATGTGCACAAGGGCCTTTGCACCTGCATTTTACCTTCTGACACATGGAGCGTGATTCCCTATTTCAGTGTGAAGTCTCCATTCCAGTGTGGGGGGGCACCCATAACACCTGTGTTTCCTCACTGTGCAGGTGTCGGGCCTTCAGCTGCTCAGCAGAACCTCCTGCAGCCTCTGAAACATGGGTCATCTCGTAGGGGCAATTCAACCTCATCCCCCATCCTGGCTTCCCCAGGTTCTGCTTCCCACTCACAGGCCAGGGCCCTTTCAGGAAACCAAACACTTCCTTTCATAGATATGTAGACCTCATGGTTTTAGTCACAAAGACAATGTTGAAAGATGAGACAGTGTTAAATGAAGACACCAGTGAGACTCTGAGTATTCGAGAAAGGCGAAGTTTAATTTGCATGTGGGCATAACTGACATCTTGACAAGTGGTAGTCGCAGCAAACCCCTCTGTCCACATCACTATATCCACAGATTTGCCAAATAGCTGGACATACATGGCACGCATCTCAAACCAACACACATCTGTCCATCACACACACATAGTAAGGACACACACAGACATCCTCTACTACAAGTAGAGGACAATCGCACCACCTCACACCTGGACAGCACTTTACAGTGTACATACAGCCTCACCTGTCTGCTCCCCAGGACAGCCTTGCAAGGGAGCAGCACAGAAATTCCTATTCATACCATTGTGCAAATGGAGAAACTGAGACTCAGGATGTGTACACACTAGCCTCAGGTTTTCCAGTATGTGGAGATTGGGCCTCAGACTTGAATTCTTTCACAGTGGGCTTTCTGATGACAAGTGGAAGGGGCCTGTGGAAGACAGTTGTTGAGTGTCACTAAGGAGCACCATTCCACTCCTGGGGCAGCAGATCAAGCACAACAACCCTAGCATCAGTGCCACTCACAACACTGCAATGAGGGCTTCTCAGGGTCACTCATGTGTTCACAACTACTGCAAAGGGACTGTTTTCCATTTCAGTCTTGCCCTGTCTTCACTTTAAGTCCCCATTGGCCACTGAGGAATGACATGCTGACTGGATTTCCTTGACTCAGGTCTTATGCCAGGAACCACATGTGGTGTCTGCAGCCCAGTTGTGACTTCAACACACAGTCCGACTTCTCATGGAATGAGTGACCCTTATGTGCAGGTTCCTCCTGGCGTGGACGCTGTCACTGGAATGAGTGAATCGTATGCGTTGTTCCTCCTGGCATGGACACTGTCAAGTGACACTCTTCAGCTATGAATGGTGTGCTACCTCATGCCATCTCAATAGTGGTAGAAATGATAAGTTTTGTAGGTTGGATTTTTTAAAAACTCCCACACTTTCAAGTAAAGGGGAAAATGTTTGTTTGGGGGAATAAAGTCAAACTTGGAAAAGAAAAGTGAAACTAAATCCTTTGCTTTTAAAAAAAGTCAATTTTCCTGGGAACAACCCTTCATTGCCATACTCTTCTAGCTAAGAATTTGCACACAGGCGCTGCTGACCCCAGGCCCGTCTCACAAGACCACATGGGAAAGGGTGTGATTCATCACTACATGCCATGAGGGGCCAGTGTGGACCTTCCCTTTCAAGCGACGAAACTTCTGTGAGTGTCACTGTTTATGAGCAGTGCTTTAGCGTGTCCTGATATCTCATGGCCAGCCCTGACTCAGCAGGAGGGCCCATGGAAGACTGCGGCAGCAGCTCAAAATTCCCTTTAGATTCCTTCAGGAACACATAGGAAGGAGCACACAGTGGAACACACAATGCTCAGCTTCAAACTTGGGTCTGTCAAATCAGATATGGGCTTGGGTAAGAGATGTGTCCCCGTAGCAAAACTGATGTCTTCATTAATAACCAAAGGCATCCCCTGAAAGCCCCAAAATGATTCCATTGATGACACAAAACCAAGTACTCACTTGAGAGCAGGAATTGGCTTTTGCTTCTGATTTTCTAGGTTAATTTGATTGTGTGCGTGTTTGCTACTTGGCTGTGAGAGGCTGACCTCCCCTCTGCTTTCAGGAATGACTCGTAGCACAGAGCATAGGTTCACCATGGCACAGCAGAGATCACAGACAGGAGGAGACAGAGCTTCAGCTGGTGGAAGACACACTGCAGACTGCTCTTGGGGTTTAAGTTGGTCTGATGGAAGTTTTTAAAACTGCACATTCCTACCCTGGCTGGCCCCAAATGGTGCAAGTCATCTGGAGGAACTTCTGGTTCTGTCTCCCTTCTCTTCTCTTCATCTCTGTCTCTCTCTCTCTCCCTCCCCCCCTTCTCTCTTTCTCTCCCTCTGTTCCACCATCCACTCCCCTCCTTCCTTCTCTCTCTTCCCCTTCCATCTCTCTCTCTCTTCCCCTTCCATCTCTCTCTGTCCCCCTCTCCACCCCCCTTTTTCTCTCTCTCCCACACTCCTTCTCTCTGTCTCTCTCTCTCTCTCCCAGTCTCCTCTCTCTTTGTCCCTCTCTCTTGCAGCTCCGCAAGGCTGTAGATCCTGGAAACAGAGGAGGGCGGTGTCACCCTCAATCAAATACTAAAGGATCCCCCAGTGGAGATACCTATAATCCCAGCTACTCAGGAGGCTGAGCAGGAGGATTGCTTGAGCCCAGAAGTTTGAGGCCAAACTGGGCAACAAAGCAAGACCTCATCTCTCAAACAGATTAAAAACAAACCAAAGCCCCTGTAAGTCAGCATAGCAATTGGTAGGACCCACAGATGACCCCTGCAGACACTTGCCACATCCTGCAGGAAGCAGGTGTGAAGGCCTCATCACCAGCTGGGGAAAGTGCAACTCAAGCGCAGGGCATTTGGAAACTCCTCCATCTCTGATTTTCCTTTGATAAGAATGGCTTCAGTGCTTCTGGAACATCTGGGTCACAGAATGAGCTCACATGTCCAGAAAGCATGTGCAGAGCCATCCCTTCCCTCTGAGGGAAGAGCAGAACTTGTGACTTCTCTATATGCCATCTGCCCCAAACCAGGGTATGTGTCCTTCCACGGCTCATCCTGGGTATAGTTCACATCCCAGACTGCTTTTGAGCCAAGAAAACCAACCTTCACTGTTCTGCAAGACTTTGGGGTGTTTGGTGCAACTGACATTTGTTATTCCAACCCTCAGTTTCTGAGCACGAGAAACAGGTCATGTGTGATGACCGTGGGGACTGGAACAGCATGCGTCTCATGCGTGGGATGTGCCAGCCTCTCACCTGAGCTAAAGAGGACAAGCAGGCAGCTTTTTAAAAAGAAAAGAGTGTCGTGAGCAACCTCACGGTCAGGAGCTACACCGGCTAGTATGAGCTTTCTGGTGTATTCTTGGAATGTCCTCAAAGATGATAGAATTTCTTCTACTCAGCTGACAGTTCACTCTGGCTGATGCAGAGATGGCCCAGCCTTTGCGGGAGCCACACACCCTTCACCCCAGTGATGCATTCGGCACTGGCTCCTCCCGCGTCAGGAGAGGTGGCGGGTGGCATGTGAGAATCAGCTGTTCATGTAGGAGGTGAAACAGGCAATGGTCATGGCCACCCTCCAGGTCAGCATTGGTGACCTCCTGCAGAGAGCACAGGCAGGGTAGCAGGCTCCAGTGACCACATGATATCTTCCTCCTTTGGGGCAGTGGCTCCCTGAGATGGGAGGGAGCACCCACCAAACAACACTCATGATGATGGCCTGGGAAGGGGACAGATCCCTCCTGAGGGCAGCACGGCCAGTCCCACATCCCATGTGCTCATGGCCTTCCCACCAGAAGCCTCCCCAGACAGCCTCAGAGATGTCCACGACAGCAGGGAGGGTGGGCCTCCAAGAGGAAACCCCTCAGCAGACTTGGAGCAAACAGTGCCTTCACAGGGGGCCTGGTGAGGGCAGGGCCAACCAGCACAGCCCCTGAAGCACTGTGGGGGGCTCCTGCAAGTCGAGGTGCAGCCCGAGTGTCAGGGCATAGCAGAGTGACCCCTGCTATGAGGTGGGCTCACACTTCTGTAAACTCTGTAGCTGCCTCTGGGGTTGTGTGGCTGAGGACACGTGTCCGCCCACCGTGGCTCTAGCCTGTGGTCTTGGAGGGTGGCCCGGAACACACACCTCATACACATGCATCATGCACAGAAACATGCACGTGCAGGGCTGACACTGCTTGCTGGCCTGTCCACATGGAGGAGCCTCATTCTTCCATGATGCTTGTGACAAAGGGAAACACAATGGGACCAGCTAAATCTTAGGAAGAGGCCAGTGGACGTGGAGGAAAAATGCCCCCGTGTCCAGGATCCTCGTCCCTGGTTCCACCAGACAGGGATGGAGTGTGGCATCAGCCTTCCCACCTGTCTTGCTGAGATCCACAGCCCTTCCCCTTCACGTCCCTCCTGCATAGCGGCCACTGTGCTCTACACAGCGACACCATCCCCACTCAAGCCCTTAGTATCCGGTTCCCTCTGGCTGGAGACAGTCCCATCGCTGTGATCCCTGTGCCGCACTGGGAGAGGCATGCACCATCCCATCAGCCCCGCTTCTGTGAAGGCTCCGCGGACTTGACTGGGTCAGATCTTCAGGCCGGAAGCCGCGGCTCTATTTTCAATGACAGCTCGTAGAGCGTGTCTTCGTCTATGATGAGTGCTTTGTCCAGCAAGTACTGCGTGACCTGCAAGAGAGAGAGCCAGCTTGACTCCTTCTAGAACACCACACGCACATGATCTGGAGGATTCGACCCACTCGCATTTCCCTTGATGGTCAACGTTTTATGTGACTAGAAAATCATACAGATATTCTCACGGTAAAAACAAAACAAACAAACAAAAACCACCCTGAGTCCTTTCCTGAGCCCAGCCCTGGCACCTCCCCGAAAGGCCTTGAGCCATTTGTTGCGTGTCCTCCCAGGTGATTGACTGTGTCACTATGGCATTGCATGCACAGACAGAAATCACCTTTCCCTGGTAACCCTGGGGTGGGGGTGCACCAAAGCACATCTCACTCTGTCCCGTCTCTCAGTAAGTTAGGATGGCGCCTGCAGTGGGACGAGCACTGCACCAGCTTCTCATGTGGACGGGGCCACAATACAGCACAGCCCACAGGTGACCTCTCAGCTTGGCGCAGAGCCGTCTCCATGCCTCACCACCACCCGGGGTGCTGTGAATCTTCATCCGCACACTTCCCAGTGCGTGTGCGTGTGCGTGTGCCAGGGTCAGCAGACATAGGAGAGGCAGTGATGCTTGAGATGGGGATGCTGGACATTTCCAGGAAACATTTCTTCATTGCCATTGAAATGCAACGTGCAAGAGGGAAATGGGGGTGTGCTCAGCTCTGACACACGCACGCACCACGTACCACACGCATTTCATAGCATGGAGCAGCCTTATTACCCCAGAGCCCCCACACCCCTTCCCAGTCGACCTACTCCCTGGAGAGAGTGCTGCCTGACCCCATCACACCCTGGACCGGCATCTACATGCAGTCTCCTGGTGCTGCCCCTCTGTGCATGACATCCTCACTCCTCAGGAGCTCTGGGAGTCATCCAGCCATGGTGTGTGTCAGTGGCCTGTCACTTCTCACTGCTGTGTCGTATCTCCTTGCAGAGATTCAGCACAGTGTGTGTATTGCCACCTCTGAGCTCTTCCCAGCATGAAATTGTTGTTAGGACACATGCAGCTGTTCATGGATGCGTTTCCCCCTCAGATGACATGGGGGAGATCCTCTCTTGGATCAACACCTTGGAGAGAAGCTGCTGGATCATGGACGGATGTGCATATCTAACATTTTGAGAAATCTCCAGACCTCCCCGTTTTCCAAAGTGTCCCATTTTATTCACCCCACAATGCGTAAGAGTCCCGGCCCTCAGTGTTCCAATGACTCCCTTTAACAGGTAATGGGGAATGGCCCAGAGTTGTGGCACTGGCAGTGCTAAGCCTGGTTTCCACAGCCTCACCAGCGTTGGCCAGGATCCATTACTTATATTTTTGTCAGTCTGATACATGAAAATGAGGTCTCATAATTTTCATTTTTTTTTTTACTAGTTGAGCATTTTTTTCTTCTTTAAAATTCTTTATTTTAAATATATGGGGTACAATTTAGGGTACAATCTGCCCGGCAGATTCCCACTATTGCCAATCCTTTTCTTATAGTATTACGACACTATATGGTCAGCTTATGAGTAAGAACATGTGATACTCAGTTCTTTGTGATAGATCACTCAGTATTATAGCCTCTAAGACCATCCAAGTTGCTGTGAAGTTCATAATTTTGTCCTTTTTTATGGCTGTGTAATATTCCACTGTGTATATGTACCACATTCTTTTCATCCAGTCCTCTTTCAACGGGCAGCACAGTTGGTTCCATGTTTTTGCTATTGTGAACAATGCTGCAACAAACATATGTATGCAGGTATCTTTTTCATAGAATGATTTGAGTACCTCTGGATATATTCCCAGTAGGAATATAATCCCAGTAGGGGGATTGCAGGTTCATGTGGAAGGTCAATTTTTAGATCTTTTAGAAATTGCCAAACTGTTTTCCACAGAGGTTGTATTAGTTTACACTTCCACCAACAGTATAGAAGCGTTCCCTTTTCCCTGCATCCTCTCTAGCATCTGTTGTTTTTTGAGTTATTGATGATGGCTATCCTGACTGGAGTTAGGTGGTATCTCAATGTGGTTTTAATTTGCATTTCTTTGATGACTAGTGAGGCTGAACATTTTTTCATGTATTTGTTGGCTGCTTGTATGCCTTCTTTTGTGAATTGTCTGTTCGTATCTTTTGCCCACCTTGTAATGGAACTGTTTGTTTTTTTCTTTTTGGCATGTTTGAGTTCCCTGTAGATCCTAAATGTTAGGCCTTTGTCAGATATACAGTTGGCAAATATCTTTGCCCATTGTGGGCTGTCTCCCTGCTCTCTTGATGGTTTCTTTGGCTTTGCAGAAGCTTGTCGGTTTGATGAGGTCCCACTTGTCTATCTTATCTCTTATGGCATGGGCACTTGGGGTTTTTTATTGGCCATTTTTGTTTCTTCCTCTGAGTTAACTTTTCACAGTTTTGTCAATGTTTCCATTGAGTTGTTTACGCTTTTCTTACAGACTATAGGCATACTTTTATTCTGCCTTGTTTTATATGTTGCAAAGGGTGTCTCCTAGGCTGCTACTTGCGTCTTAATTTTTTAAAACAATTACCTCTTGTAATATAGAAGTTTTAAATTTTGATGTAGCAAACTTTATCAAGCTTGTCTCTTATAGCTTTTTCATTCCCTACTTAAGAGAGTGTTTCAGATCCAAAGGTCATGGATATTTTATCTTATATTTCATTCAAGTAATATAAATCTTTCTTTTCATATTCAGGTAATGAACTTACCTGGAAATTATCTGTGTGAATAGCATAACACAGAGCACCAACTTTTCTCCTCCATGTACTAGATGGTCAGGTTCCTTCTGGTACTTTCTCTGAGTGCCTCCTTTATCCATATTCGGTGTTCACATGACAAAATCTGCATCTGGCCTGCTGCCCCTGGTGTCTGCAGTGCCATGCAAGGCCCTGTTTCATGCACCTGGTTCAGGGCATGTCTATATCTGGCAGGGAGCTCTCTCTTTACTATTCATCTTTTTTTTCTCAAAAAGCTTCTGTCTGGTTTGTGATTTAAGCTTCCTTAAGAGTTTCAGATAAACCAGTCAAGTCCCATGGAAAACACTATTGAGATTTCATTTAGAATTTTAGTGAATCACAGATTAAAGTGAGGACAACAGACATCATTACAACAGCCAGCCTTCAGATTTGTGAGTGTGACGTGCTCCATGCACAGACTTCACTGCTTTAAGTCTCATCTTCTTGTACCACAGGCTCTGCGGCATTACAAATTTGAGATTCTGAATGAGTGTTTTATATTACACTTGAACTAGTTGTTACCGAAGTGCTGGAAATTGTTGGCTTTCATAGGTCATGTTGCTCCCTTAACAGTTGGTCAGCTTGCTGCTTGGATTGTCCGGGCAGCTGACCAAGCACCTGTGGGCGACAGCACGGAATTGTCACCACCCACTTCCACATACTCCCACCACTGCCTCACTCCATGGCTAGTCTTTCAACTCAGCTCTGAGCAGCAGTAATGGGGTTGGTGGCCTTGTCCTGGCCCTGATGTGTGTCAACTTCATCCAGAAATGCTGATTATCCACGGTGGCCCAGGCCTGTCAAGGTGTTGGTTTGTACTGGTGACCATGCCAGACATGGCTCCCAGCCTCTGGGGATCATTACATGTGCACAGAATCACACAGCAGGGGTGTAGTGGTGCCTCCAGCCTTAGTGCTGGAAGGGGGAGGACACAGTGCAGTCATTCTTAAAGGGTGGTATGGGGCTGGGAAGGGACGTGACACTTAGGTCACGTGCAGGTCCACTGCGCACTGTGGAAGGAAGGGCGCCCCAAGAAAGAGGAAACAGCCCATGCAGAAGCCCCAGGCTGTGGAACAGGGGAATACCAAGGCTACTAGAGGAGTATGTAGTTGGGGCCATAGTGGGGATTCCGAGAAGCACTGTGGGAGGGCTGGGATGGTGCATGTGCAAGTACCAAGGACCACACACAGAAGCACTGGTAAGTATGTACATGTAAACAATTAGTACACACACATGTATTTCTGCACAGGCATGGTATTCCTGTGTACACACATGTGTTCCTGCACACATGTATTCCTGCTTGCACACATGTATTCCTGCATAACACATATTTCTGTAAACACATGTATTTGTGTACATGCACATATATTCCTGCACACATATATATTCCTACACATATGCATGTATTCCTGCATACACATGTGTTCCTGCACACAGACGTTCCTGCGCACAAGTGTTCCTGCACACACACACATATATTCTGCTCACACACATACTCCTGTACACACACATATATTTCTGCACATGCACACCTATTCTGCTTACATATATGTATTCCTGTGCACAGATATATTCCTGCACACACACATTTTTCTGCATACATACATATTCTGCTCACCCACATGTATTCCTGTGTATACACATGTATTCCTGCATATGCACACATATTTCAGTATGTACATGCATTCCTGTACACACATGTATTCCTGCACACACACATTCCTGCCCCCACAAACATTCCTGTGTACACATGTGTATTCTTGCACACACACACATATTCCTATGTGTACCCATGCATTCCTGTATACACACACTCATTCCTGTGCTCTGTCAGCTTAGAGGGCTAAAGAAATGATGCCTCTATGACACAAGCACACCTAGACCTGTGTCCTGGTTTCTGAACCATTCCCTAAAAAAAGAAAATAGAGCTTTTGGGAGAAATAGCTGACTCTAAGATGGGAACAGAAATGTACAGGATGAGTCTGGAGCATCTTATAGTATCAGAAAGTAAGAAAATGCTCAATAAGGAAAAAAGAGAAAACCCCACACCAACAAGGGTATATCAAGGAGTCACCTGAAAGAGAACCCAATGATCAGACCTGTAGCAATCTCAGCAGCAAAATATGGTGTGACTGGGTTAAAGACCTAAGTGTAAATCTATTCCCACATATGGACAGGTATACATGCTTGGAGGAAGTAACAGGAGAGGAGAGACACAGCTCCTTGCAGAAACACTCAAAGGGAGGCCAGCAGGCATCTGCTCTCCAGGTGGGGTCTAAGCCCACTCCTCGGGTATGGGCCACACACAGGGACTTCACAGAGCAGGTATGGGAGGGAAGGAAGGAAAAAGGCAACGTCTGGCAAACATGACCTCATCTGGAGCTGAAGTCGACACCCACAGTCACAAACTGTTGGGTGGGAACAATGCTACCTCTGGGGGCATCCCCTCAAGAACCCACAGCCCTGTCACAGCAGGAAACATCAGGTGGATCCCAAGGATGCGTTGGCCTAGTGCTCCTCAAAACAAGGAGAGTCTAAGAAATGACCATGAGAGAAGCCCGAGGGTCATGACATGTAGAACATGTCCTGAGGGACCTGAGGGACCCCAGGACAGGAAAGGACACCAGGTAAGAGGCAAAGTGTTCCGAATGAGTGACTGCCTTCAGTTAGCATACTGCATCAGTGTTGCCCAATGATTC
>NW_007233076.1:0-14492 GCF_000164805.1 Carlito syrichta
AATATTTATATATGTATCCATCTATACCTAATTAAGTTAAGCATGAGTTCATCATGATGGCTCCATATCTATTCCATTACCACATGGATGGCTCTTGCCTCCTCCCTTGCTTATCTGTGAATCCCAACTCTAAGAATGAGAAAGCTGCTTTTCACTAACCATCATCCATTTTCTTTTTCTTTTTTTTTTTTTTTTTTTTGAGTTGGAGTCTCTGTCTCCCAGACTGGAGTTCAGTGGCCGCTGCTGGGCTCCGGCGATCCTTCCGCCTCAGCCTTCCGAGTAGCCGGAATTACAGTCGCGCGCTACCACACCCGGCTGATTTTTTTTATTTATTGTAAAGATGAGGTCTCGCTGCCCAGGCGGGGCTGGAACCCGCGGGCTCAGGCAATCCACTCACCTCGACCTCCCAAAGTCGCGGGATTACAGGCTGAGCCACCGAGTCCGGCTCATCCATTTTCTTGCTTGTTCATGTAGAGCCGCATCAGAATACTCACCCATAAACCTCATGGAAATATTTCTATCAATTTTCATACAGTTTCTCTTGCCTTTCGTTGTATAGACTCTGTGATTTACAAAGTTACTTAGCCCCACCTTCTTTAATGAGGTGGTTTTATACATTGGTAATGCAGTTAGATCGCATTGTCACTTTCTGCATTCTATCCAGAAATTCTCCCTAATCCCACATGATTTTCTTTTTATTCACATTCCTTAAAGGGTATATTCTCTGGACTATAAACTTCTAAGGGTTTTGACAAATGCTTAATGTCATGTATTCACCATTGCTGTGCAATAAATTGTATCACCATCTTAAAAATACCCTCTGTGCTTCACCTATTCAAACTTTACATCAGACATCCCAGACCTCTCACAATGATTTATCGTTTTACGGCGACTATAGTTTTGCATTTTAGATTTTACATTTGTTCACCACTAATTACAATATCAGCTCTAGGTATTTAATAGGTGAGCTTTATCAGATTGAGGAAGTTATTTTCTATTCTTAGTTTACCAAGAGTTTTTGTTAGAAATAAAAAGCTAAAATAGGGAACTGCTTTTCAGCATCTATTGAGAAGCTCGTGTGTTTTTGCTTTTATAATTTTTAATATGGTGAGTTGTATTGATTGTTTTTCAAGTGTTAAACCAGCCTTGCATTCCTGCAGAAAGCCCTATTTGGTAATGATGTGTTCTCTTTTTAGCAGGTTATAGGATTTGATATGCTAAAAATTTTATATTTGATAACCATAACATCTATCCTCATAGGGGTGTTAGCCTGTGGTTTGTCTTTCTAGTAATACCTTTGTCTTGTTTTGATACATGATAATTCTGGTCTCATAGAATAGGCCAGAATTCTAAGTCAATCCCAGTACTTTGGGAGGTAGAGGTGAGTGGATTGCTTGAGCCCATGTGCTCAAGACCAGCCTGGGCAACTTGGCGAGATCTCATCTCTACAATAAATGAAAAATTAGCCAGGCATGGTAGTGTGTGCCTGTAGTTCTGGCTACTTAGAGGACTGAGGCAGAAGAATCGCAGGAGCCCAACAGATCAATGCTTGGATGGCCATGAGTGTGACACTGCACTCTAGCCTGGGCAAGAAAGTGAGACTCCAACTCAAAAAAAAAAAAAAAAGGTATCCCTCCTCTAAAATTTCTGGAAGTGTTTATGAAGAATTGCCATTATTTATTCCTTAAATATCCAGTAAAATTCACAATTGAAGTCATCTGGACTTAAAGCTTCTTAAAAGAAAGTTTTTAATTACAATTTCAGTATTTGTAATACATATAGTTCTATTCAGGTTGTCTATTTTTTCTTGAGTGATTTTTGGTAATGCGTGTCTTTCACAGATGTTGTCTAATCTGTGAAAAATAAAGGTGCTCAAGTATTTATCCTATTGATGTATGGAGAATCATAGTGTAAATATCTTAACTCTCTTTCCTAATATTGATAATTTGTGACTTCTCTCTTTTTTTCTAATCAGTTTGGCTTTTTATAATTTTATCTATCTCTTCACAGAAATCAGATTTTTGGGGTTATTGATTTTCTTCATTGTTTTTATGTTTTCTATTTCATTGATTTCTACTTTGATATATTTACTTTGTTTTGCTTAATTAGAGTTTAATGACTTTTTTCATTTTCTTAAGATGGAAGCCTATGTTCTATAGCCTGTTAAAAGGGATGATGCATGCTGTCCTTTTTTCCTAAATTGGGATTCTTAAAGTCAGATTTTTTTTGTCAATGAAAAAAGTACTTATATTTAAGTAAAAATTTATCTTAGGCTCTCCAAACTAGTCTGCAAACATCCAGAGTTTTGGTCTTGTGGGTACACTCCCAAGTAGAATAATGTCAGTGTAGAAAAGAACTTAAAGATCATGTAACTTAACAGAAATGAGGAATGTGTCTGTATAATGTCACACCGTAAATTGGGAACAGAGCCACAGTTAAAACTCATGACTCCAGACTTTATACCAATCTTTTTCTACTATATTACGCTATTTCCTAACCTTGTCCCATTAAGTTGTCATCGTGTAAACTATGTGTAATGTCCCTCTCCAAAATGACACATTTTAGATAAATTGATATAATAACTTGTAAAATAATACAAGGTAAATTTATCATATTTTAAAAATTGCATACATACCTTTAGTTTAAAAAACTTCAACTTCAATACTCATCAGCCAGTTAATCCAACAGTTGATTTTACAAGCACTTGTCTTTCCAAGTCTGCAGCATAGCTGAGCTCATTACATCAGTTATAGGAAAAACCACCAAAACATGTACACATTACAATAGAAAGGTAGTTACTATTCTTTTTTTAAAAAATTTTTTTGAAGGAGTAGAGTACTTTGTGTACCAGTCTCAGTCTGGGCTACAATTTTACTTTGTGTGCAGTAGTGCTCAAAGGAAGCTACTACCTATTTAAGTTACAGAAATGGAAAAGGAGTGAGAAGGAGTAAGCAAGAGGGCATGCACATGTGGTGGGAAGGGCAGGGAGAGGCGAAGGAAGAAAGGAGAGAACAAGGAAAAAGTTTTGCTTGTAACCTCAGCTTTCTTCATAAACTAAAAAAGTATTTAATGATGTTCTTGAAGCTTCTAAAGAATCTAAACCACATCAATAAAATACTTCTTCAGAGAAGCTAAAAACTATGGGCTATATATTTTTATCAGTTTAATCTTAGTTATAGGTTATATAAGTAAATGGTATGACAAAGACACTAGAAAGATATCTCCTCATGAGATGATATCATGTTAATTTGCTGGACTATAATGGCTATTCTACTATGAATATATACATCAAAGCATATTGCATACCTCAAATATGTACAATAAAAATGAATTATAAAATAAAAATGTCCCTCGCACAAAACCGTTCCCCTTACCAATATCTTAATATTTGTGAACAATCCACTCTTTATCAAGCTTTTCAATATCCCAACTATCTTTTCTAATGAAAATTCTCTTAGAAGAATAGCATATTAAGCTCCTAATATTTTAGTAAGAAAGAATTTACTGGTCTTTACCCACCTTACAATGTTGTTGGAAATAGACCTGCTCCGGGTCATGAGTCCTAAGGAGTATAATTCAAGAATGTTACCACTAGAAACCTTAGAGATCATCTAGTGGGCATTCTCATTTTATTACTGAGAAAACATATACTAAGACATTGGTTTAATGTCACATGGTGAAAATTTTGTATTGCATTACAATTCTCTATTATTATTTACAATATAGGTCAAAACTATATCATCATTCTTTGTGCGGGAAGAAGCCTGACATAGTGTAGGGTGAGCTAAAAGAGATAATGTAATGTAGCCAAAAGGCATTGTGTATATTGACTTCTCATATCAAAATTTTTAGGAGGGCAACCCCCTGGGGTCCCCATCCACTATGGGAATTTTTCTGTCTTCTCAAGAAATCCGGCTTTTAAAAATTAGCAAATAATTATTATCCCCATTGTAAAGATGAGAAAACTAATCTTCAGAAACTATATAAAATGCACATTGTCACGCAACTAGTGTTAGGTTCAGGAGACTTAGGTTCCAAGTTTTTCTGACTTCAAAGCCGAAGTACTCCTTTTTAAAAAAAATTTTTTAAAGAACTTGATATTTGGGACGTAGCATTCAGTAAGATTCTAAATCCAGCACTCTTTCTCTGAAAGTACTTCGTATCAGGGACGTATATAACTCTTAGTAAATGCCAGCACCCTCTTCCTAATGTATTCCTTCAAAAACATTTATTGAATATCTATCTGCCACTCACTATGTAGAACACTGGGAACACAGACAAACTGTATACTCTGTGCCTGTAAGGAATCACCTGTCTAGCGACAGACTCTCCTTGACCAAACTTTAGTCAAGCTTTTCTAAGCCCTCTATTCTTCAAACTTCCTCTGTCCTTGTTGGGTCTGTATGGCCCGGTTGTAGCAAGAATCTTGCAACTTATTTTACAGACTATTCTCTACCCTTAATATCATGTTATCACCCTCGGTGTGTTGTCAAATTCCTCATCATCCACCCTTAGTATCTGATCACCCTAGCCAGCATTCAGCAAGAATTTTGTCATGTTTAACTGGTAGATCCCATGCCCCTGATGGTTCCTATCAGTAATTTTCCAGCCACTGACCTCCACTCTGCACCTTGGCTATAAATACCTATTTGCCCATGCTGTGTTAGGAATTGAGCCCAGTTCTACACTGAGGTCTCTTTCCCTCCATTGCTATAATTCCTGAATAAAATCTGTTTTTACTTCTTTAACTACTGTCCAGCACTGGTTTTCTTTAACCCTAGTTAGGAGACAAACATGGAAACAGACCACTGCACTGTAATAACTTAAGTGATGAGGGAGACTCGCAGCACTTTTAAGGCGACTGAAATCATGAGGGGGTAAGATGTCAGGACAGAGTGTTGACACTTAGAGGCTGGAAAGACAGAGAAAATGCTCCCCTTCTTCAAAGTGTTTGCACTACACAGGAAAGTAATTGTGCAAATGTGAATAATAAAGTCAAAATCCCATTATTTTTAGGCTAAGTTCTCTGAACCATCAACTTGAGTATCAAATTGAGAACAATTTAATTTGAGTATTAGAGAACAATATTGGGTACATTAGTACTCAAAAGGAAAGACTTTAAAATCTTAAATGAAGAGTCCCACGTGTAATTCAGGATTCCCTTTTTAAGTAAATTGAAAACCAATCCCCACTCCCGATCAAAATTGTTTCCACATTAGCACGTGTGGTTGCAAGTTTAGAGACTTTCAAGATAAATATAAATAATGAACTAAGTTACCGAAAATTTGGTTTAAGCTTTAAACTCAGAATTGTCATCACTTGAATATATTTTTCTTCTAGTTTGAACGTGAACAGCAATCTTGCCTCTTTGTTTACTGAAAACACACAATTACTCACAAGAATATAATTTATTAGTTCAAAAACAAATAATTAAAGTTTAACCACCAAAGAAAAAAGTTTTTCTTAAAAAAAATAAGGACATTTTTTTCTTAAAAAAAAACAGGACATTATTTTGAGGCATCTAACAGTTGTTAATGCTTATAAATAGTGTTTCATTCTGAAGAGATAACCATCCTAAAGTCCCAGGATGACAAAGTAATTAGTGGGGAGCACAAATTTAGGGAGAGACAGAAACTGTTTAATGGCCAGTTGAGTAATCTCTTCTAATAGTAATTTTTCATAAAAGTCAAATTTGCTTGACAATGCAGCTCATTCAGTGACTTGCTCTTGAGATCACCAAGATACAGTCGATTCTTCTATCAAGGAATGTTGCGAGCTAACTGAAAATATACAAGATATTTTTAATAAGCGATACCTTATTTACATGACTGATGTATAACCCCCAAATAATTTCGGTTTTGGTAATTTTTTTCTTGATTACTCAATTCGTAAGTTACTACATCAATTTCATGTTTACAAATCCTTTTGTAAGGTAAACAATTGCCATCCTGCCTTAAATAAATTAATTATAATTGATATTTTCTAATTCTCATTTTGTAGATCAACTCTTAAGGTAAATATCATATCTGCATTTACAAATTATTACCAATCTTTCGATCCTTACTTTCACCATCCTGGAATTTATTAATTCTTTATCATTTCATTTTACATTGCTATCAATTGTCTAAAATATAAGCTTTATAGCAAACTTTCTTAATATCATGACAAAAAATCTGAGTGGAGGATAGCAGATCACAGAGAAGCGAAGAAATCCATTAGTATGGAATCAGTGGAAATCAGAACAGAAATCAGAGTTTGGGGAATAAGATATCAAATAAATAAATAACAATAAGAAATAATTTAGGAATAAGTGACAAAAATTATGATACAGAAAAATGTTATAGAAATGTAGATACAATGAAGTATCACTGTATACTAGAGAAGAGAAAACACCCCAGAGAAGGCAGTTTCCCTGGTCCATGAAGGAATCAGTTAGGTTTTCACACAGGTAAGGAAACCAGATCATTCATTACCTCCTGCCTAGGCCAAAAGGAATCTGGAAATGTAAAAATAAGTATATTGTAAAATACACACTTCATAATCATTCCATTTCTTGAAGACATCAAGGTCTGCTGGTTTAAACTCCTCAAAAACTACATTACTACATGTTATTGTTCCAAACTGATTACTACCCCTTTCTCCAGGCAAACCTCCTTTCTATCAAGATTTAGGCAATAACATCAATGAACTACTTATGATAAGCAAATTTGTTCTCTCATTAGGTTGATTCTATGAGAATCATGAGAATTAATCATTTCAGGGACATGGACTCAGTGCACAAATGGAGAGATGATGTTTGCTCATCAGTTGTAACAGGCTGGTAGAAAAAGCACCTCGTAAATGCTGGTAAATGGAAGATATGGAGGTAGAAGTCTGGGGAAATCCTCTCCATCTCCCTCTCTCTCTGCACACACCCCCACCCCTTTTTTTTGAGACAGAATCTCCTTCTCTCACTCAGGCTGGATTGCACTGGCATGATCATAGGTCAACTGCAGCCTGGACCTGTTGGCTTAAGTGATCTTCCCACCTCAGCCTCCCGAGTAGCTAGGATTACAGGCATGGACCACCATGTCCAGCTAATTTTTTGAATTTTTTTTTTGTAGAGATGGAAAATTTTCTTGTAATTGTTTCAATATTCTCAGTGAAAATTAGAAAGCTAAATAAAAACTGAAAGAAGAAATGTTGTGGTTTGACAAGAGATAAGAAGATATAAAATATTTTTTGAGAAGAGTGAGAGAGCAACATATAGAATGATTGCCTGAAAGCATTGAGAGCCCCACGAATGGCCATGAATTAAGAGAGACCACTTGGGGTGATTTTATGTTTTTCTCTAGCCTCATCCAGCTGTACAGGTGCAAATGTGAAATGGGAGGAGAGTTGGATTTGAACAAGAGAGTGGTTTTGCCAGAGAAATAAAACAGAAAAAGGGCAAGAAAGTCAAAGCTGTGTCCAAAGAAAAGATTATCATTGATCAGAAAATGAAAGCTTAGTAGAGGGAAGAGAAGGCAATGTGACAGTGGTAGAGACTGGTGTTCCCAGTGGGGTCAAAATTGAGATAAAGATTCCATAGTGAGAGAGCTGGAAAGATGACAGTGATAAACAGAAAATCCCATGCATAAAATTGAAATTATTAACTGGTAACTTGAATCCCTTGATTCTGGGACACACATATTCTTGACATGAGGTAGAGCGTATCATGGAATGGTCTGTGAGTCAAAGCATACATTGCATCTTGTAAGAAAGAACCCTATGCTTCCAAGTGTTGTGGTTCACCTGTTTCCCCAAACAGAGTCTTCAATAAGTCATTTCATCTTTCCATTGGGCCAGTCACTAACAGATGACAGTGTAGGTGATAAGACATGAGCCCATTGCTGTATTTGCTCCCCTGTGGCCATGACAGCTGATAAGCCTTCTGCTCTCTTTTTTTTTATATTTGTATATTTTTAGACCTCTTGTAAGTACTAGATGTTGTTATTGGCAGAAGCATTATAAGAATGAATGACATTTATAGGAAGGGATGGCAGATCTAAAACCAGAATATGTCTCTATTCCAGGATATGTCCAGTGAAGACAAATATCCATAAGAAAAAGGTCCAATGTAATTAATCTCCCAACAGGTAGTTAATTGTCCCTAATCCTCCTGCCCAGAAATGGCAACATACTGGGGCTCGGTGTTGGTTTTTGCTGTTGACAGATGAGACACACAGCAGTATCATTAGCCAGGTAATGCCTCCTGCAGGTATTTCTTCAAGTATTTTCTTCTCACTGAGTCCTTTCCTGACTTTTCTATTTAAAACTGTACCTCCCTCACTTCTCCCACTCTAAACTCCATCCCTATATTTTGTTTTCATGTGTCAACTTCTATTCCATGATTTACTTATTTGTTTTATTTTTGTTTCTGAACAGTGGAATGTAAACTTCATGAGAACAGGATTGTTGCCAATGTTATTAGTTATTGATTTCTTCATACCTTAGATCAGTGTCTGGCACATGTTAGATGATCAATTAATATTTGTTGAATCATGGATGAATTAATTTTATTTAAACTGAATGTGTTTAGTGAGAAATAAGCATATTTTTCTAAGCCAGAGTATAAGACAGGCAATATCCACTTCTGTCTGTATGTGTACGGCAGGACCTTGTCACCTTTCCCTAGTTTCTTGCCCAAATTTTGATTATCTACTATATTACGCCACCAATCATGGCTGTTATTTGATGACTAAATCAGTGGTTCTCAAACCTCCCTGTGTCGTATCACTTCAGGAAAATTTTCAGGATATAGTTTCCTAAGCACCAACCCTAGATGTACTGAATCAGGATCTCCAGGTGGGCGATTTCAATGCATATTTTTCAAAAGTTCCTCAGGCAAAACTGATATCCAGCCAGGTTTGGAAGCTTCTGGATTAAATTATTGATGTTCTAATGTTAGCTATTTTTGCTATTGGGTAAACCAATTCAGACTTTGCAGTAACTTCAATTGCTGAGACAATATAGGAAAGATACCATTTGCAACTTTACCCTCTTCAGACTAACGTATACATTGCTAAGAAGAATATCCATGCCTCCAAGTACTCATTCCCTGGAAGCATAAAGTAATGCTGACTCCATATTATCAATCCAATACACTTATGTAGACTTTCTGTGAAATATAGGTAGAAAAGGTGAAGGTTAAGTTATATAACCCACACTAGACAAATGAGAAAAAAAAAAAGAAGAAGCTATATGATAGGAAAAAGAAAAAGTTAACACTAATCTTGGAAGGGGACACACTTTTATCTATTTCATCAGTTATGAGTAGCACCCTCAAAGACTAGTTAAAAAAAGACAAATAATTCTGTTTAGTCTCATATGCCTCCAGGAAAAATAAGAAAAATAATCCTCTGACAAAACTATTTTAAATTCCTCTTTCAAACTCTATCAGGTTTTTGTTTAAAGTTTTTTCTATTTTTATTTCTATTATATATTTTTTCTATCATTGATTTGCATAGGTCAAAAGTAAAATTGACAGTCTTTTTCACCCCAAATCAGCCTAAACCTCTCATGTATCTATACAAATACAGAGGATTTCTCTTTCATTTTGATTTTTTTTTCAAAAACAAGAACATACTATTTACAGTATGTTCTGTACCCTGCTGTTCCTGTTTGCTATGTAACAAACCATTCCAAAACACAGAGGCTTAAAACAAAAAGTCACTTAGTTTGTTTACAAATCTACAGTTTAGGTGAAGTTCAGGAACATCTCTGCTCCACACTGTGTCAGACAGAACAGCTCAATGGAGTACTGGAGAATCTACTTTCCATGGTTGACAAGTGGATGCTGGCTGGTGACTGGAAAATCAGCTCAAACTGTGGCTCTCAAACCTTAATTCTTCATCATCTGAGCCTCTCCCCAAGCTGCTTGAGACTTTTTATGCTATGGTGGTTGAGTTTCAAAGGTGAACATCCCAAGGGACAAGAAAATGTCAGATTTTTAAAGACTAGTCCTCTCCCCCCAATTAAAAAAAAAAAAGGCACAGTGCTCCTTGCATCATATTCTTTGTTTTATTTTATTTATTTATTTTTGAGTCAAAGTCTCACTCTGTTACCCAGAATGGAGTGCAGTGGCACCAGAATGTTTCACCACACCCTCAACCTAAGGAAATCCTTCCACCTCAGCCTTCTGAATAACTGGAACTACAGGCATGCACCACCTGCCCAGTTAATTTCTGATTTTTTTGTAGAGAGGGCTCATTGTGTTGCTCAGGCTGGTCTCAAACTCCTGGGCTCAAGTGATTCTTCTACCATGACCTCCCAAAGTATTGGGATTATAAACATCAGTCACCACATCTGGCTTACTTGCACCGTATTTTATTGGTTATATAGTCACAGAGCCCAGATTCAAGAGAAAGGGATTTAGATTCTAACCTCATGATGGAAAGAGTGTTAAAAATGTGGGAGTCATATTTTAAAACTGCCACATTTTTTATTACCTGACAGAACAAGAATGTCTTTCAAAGTATACACAGATCTTGATACATACAGATATAAGATATCCCTTACTGGTATTCTATAGCATACACAGTAATTTATTCAGCCATTCCCCTAGTTATTTGGGTTGAGTTTTATTTTTCTATATTTGCAAACACTGATGCAGTAAACATTTTTGTTCAATTATATTTGTGCTGGTATTTCTATTCCATAAATAGGATTGCTGGGTCAAAATTGTCAATCTTAAAGTTTATTAACAAACTATTTTCCACAAACTCTGTAGTAATTTACTGTCCTAACAGTGTAGCATGCATTTATCAATTGTCCTCTGTCATGAATGTCACATATTTTTTTTAAATTACAATATGAAGAGAAAAAAGAATACTATCTCCTTTTAGTTTATGTTTTCCAAATTCTAAATGGAGCTAAGCATATTTGTATATGTTTGATAGCAATTTGTCTTTTTTCTTTGATAAATTGTCTTCTATGATTTGTCTATCTTGTATTGCACTGTGTTTGTGCTTATTTTAATTTGCAGCAGCTATTTATGTTGAATTTTTCTGTGAATTTATGTGAGTTTTTCTGTTACATAAGCTGCAAATATTTTCTCCCAGTTTATCATTAATATTTTTACTCAGTTTATTTTTAGATATAGCATTAAGTAGTATATTATTTCATTTTTTTTCATGTGACTATCATGTCATTCCAATACTATTTAATAGGTCATTTATATTTTTTTCAAAATTTTAAGTATTAGGATCTATGTGTTGTTGGATATATTCCTGAACTTACTACTTTAATCTGCTTATCATATTAATCTATTATATTAACATATTCTTTCTTTGATAAATTTTTATCTAGGTAATGATTCGTGAATTTATTTTTCTTTTTTTAACTTTTAAATTTTTATTTTATTGTAGAGTTGTGTGATACACATGAGAATTTACCACAAAAGTTGCATACAGGTGAAGTTTAGACTTCTAGCTGGCCCTCTCTCCCTCAGTGTGTTTTCATGCCCCCCCCCCCCTTCCTGGCAGTGTTGTTCTAACACTTGTGCTTGTGTGACCAGTGATCACGGCTTGCTTATGAGTAAGAACATGGTGATATTCAGTTTTTTTGTTTCTGTTATAGTTCACTTAGTATGGTGGTCTCCAGCTGCATCCATATTGCTGCAAAGGCCATGATTTTATTCTTTATAGCTGCATAATATTCCGTCGTATCTATGTGCTACTTTTTCTTTTTCCAGTCCACTTTGATGTGGGAAAACTCAATTTGTGGTTGAATTTCCTGCCAGGTTGGAAGCTTAGAAGTTTAAAGTCAAATTATGTTGATTTGTTGAATAAAAGAGAAATGCATCTTTTGAGTTCGTGTTCTAATATCCATGCTTAATAAATGTGTCAATCTCTCAGTAAATGTATGTAATGTACACACGCCCTCATATATATATATATTCTGGAACTAGAGACACCAAACTTTTAACAGAGGCTACTTTAAAGGACTGAGATAGAGTCTGAAAGTAAGAGGAAAGGAAATTTTCATTTTGTTCATTTTTTATTGTTTGACTTAAAAATTTGTAATAGACAATCATTAGATTTTTTACAATACTCATTTGTTTTTACTTTTTTCTATCATATATAAAAAATAGAGTAAAGTTAACTTATTGGTGTGTAATATTATGAATTTTTATCATATGTGTATATTATTGTAACCACTACCACAGTCAGCATATCGAACAGTTTAGTCAAGTCTATTCCCCTATATCCCCTATCTTTAACCTATTCCCCCTGGAAACTGTTGGGCCGTTCTCCATCACTATAGTTTTTTCTTTTGAGAATGTCTTATAAATAGATTCACACAGTATGTAACTTTTTGAGATTGACTCTTTTCACTAGTCTAAATGTCTTTTAGATTCATCGAGGTGTTGCACATATCAATAGTTTTTGTGTTTTGACCCTAATATTGTGAGCTTGCTAAACTATTAATTCTGTAAATTTTATTGCAGATTATTTAATATTTTCCACAGACAACCATATCATCTGCAAATAGGCACTATTTTATTTCTGCCTGTTCAATCTGTATGCCTGTTATTTATTTTTCAAGCCTTATTTCACTGGCTAGGATTTCCAGTCTTATGTTGAAAGGAGTGTTAAGAGTGAACATCCTGAGAGGATGCAAGATGGCGACTGGACCAGTCGAACTGTGAAGATCTCCACAAAGGGTAGCTCCTGAGGGTAGTTCCATGCGCCCCATGGCTGCTGTCTACACGGGGGGTGGCTGCAATAGCCAGTTCCATGCAGTAAATTGCTTCCATCGCACTACGACCTCTGCAAGGGATTGCTGCTGTGGTAGTTACCAGGTGCTGAATAGTTGCTGTCATTGTGGCTCTTGGCTCTGGCCCCGGGAGAATTCCCAGCTCCTTCCTCCACCCCAAGCTGCCCGCAGCACACCAAGCTGCAGCGCCCAGCTACCTCGCTGATTCCCATTGCCTGATGCCAGACACACACCATCGTGGCCCATCATAGCTGATCAACTGGGGCCCCAGGAGTGGAGAGAATGGATCTGCGAAAGAGGAGCCACCCACCACAGCCATTTTCCAGTCAGAGCTTTGCATTGCCCTGCCCATCTCCTCCGTGCAGCCTCCACCTTGTTTTCTAAGGTAATCTTGTCAAAACAGGAGACAGCAGCCCCTCCCTACATTGAATCAGGCACTGACAACTCAGTTCTGTGTGGCAGACCTGTCAGGCAGCAAGTCAAGGGAACTGACCCAAGCTATGAGTAACCCTGTTTGCCTGCAATGATAGCAAAGGGAAGGGGCTAGAGATCAGAGCTGAAGAGACATCAGACACTCAGGAAAGACCCCAGAGCTAGTCTGGTTTCTTATTTTGATTTTTTATTTTATTGTTTTGACTGTTTGTTTTGTTCACTGTTGTTTGCTTTTTGATTTAGACTACCTTTGTGTTGAGGAAGAACACATCAAAAGGCATGATTTTATTGGACTGTCTTTGTGTGATTACCACTGGTTTACTTTAGAGAATTTTCATTGTTTGTCTGTTTTTTACTCTTTTCTGGCCTTGGGTCTCTTTTCATTCGTTAGTTGGTATGTATGTCTGTTTTCCCTCTTACCCTTCACTCTCTCCAACTTCCTCTTGACCCCCCTTCCATTATTTTCCTTTTTCTTACCTCCTTTTGTTCCAGGAAGTAATCCCCACTGCATGGACAGATTGTAAGGCAGTGGAAAGTGAGTTCCAGAGTGCCCATACACTGTCAGTGGATACTGGGATCTGCAAATAGATTCTGAATCACAGCTTCTTCCCCCTCAATTAAACCTCAAAACTGCAAAAAGTATAGCCCCCAAGCCACAGTCCAGCCTCAAAAATGAACAAAGCCACAGGATCCTCATAAGGAAGAATAGGAGACTGAACAAAAAAGTAAAAGCAACCCCACCATCCCTGAAAAATAGAATTAAAGAAGGGGAGGGAAAGGAGAAGAGAAAAATCTACACAAATAAAGAAAACCAAAAGAGGAATATGAGTCTCTCACAGATTCCTGGAGGTCAGACACTGAGAAAACAGACTTTGGATTGCAAACAATGAAGAGTCCCCAGAATGACTGGTCTCAAACTACAAACCCAGATATCAAGACATTAATAGAGAGATTAAAAAGAATTGAGGAGAGACAAGAGGAAAATAAGAAGGAGTTGATAACTGAGATAACAGTAGTAAAGAATACTGTGAATGAAATAAGTAAAAAACTGATAAGAATGAAAAGCAGAATTAACCAAGCAAAAGAAAGAATCTCCAAGCTTGAGGACCAAAATATAGAACTAAACCAAACTGTCAAAAACATAGAAAAGAAGTTTTAAAAGACAGAACAAACCCTTCAAGAGATGAGCAATTACTTCAAGAGATCAAACCTAAGAGCAATTGGACTTCCTGAGGGAGAAAGAGAGACAGAGACCACCCTAGAACAAACATTCCATGAAATTATTCAAGAAAACTTCCCTCATCTCATCAGTGATGCAAAAA
>NW_007233076.1:14694-17432 GCF_000164805.1 Carlito syrichta
ATCCCTAAGAACTTATGCTGCCACCAGACCACCTCTACAAGAAACACTTAAGAAAGTATTAAACATAGAAGAAAAGGAAAAAAGAACAATGTTCTTCACAAGAGTACAGGAAAAAAATTAAAAACATACATGAACCACCCCCAAAACCAAAAGAAAGACAACAAACAAACAGGAAAAACAACAACTCTATAAGAATCTCATGATAGGGATCAACTCTCACATTTCAATAATTAGCCTGAATGTGAATGGACTAAATGCACCACTGAAAAGATATAGAATGGCAAAATGGATAAAATATCACCAGGCAACAATACATTGCCTCCAAGAGACTCATCTCACTAGAAAGAACACTCACAGACTCAAAGTAAGAGGATGGGAAGCAAAATTTCAGACAAATGGAACACAAAAGAAAGGAGGAGTCCTGATCTTAATCTCAGACAAAATACCCTTTAAGCTATCAAAAATTTAAAAAGTTACAGAAGACCACTACATAATGATAAAAGGTTCAATCCATCAATAAGAAATATCCATCCTAAACACATATGCACCCAACATCAGAGCACCAACTTTCATAAAGCAGCTTCTAGGTAAACTCAAAAAAGATATTGACTCTAATACTATCATTGCTGGGGACTTTAATACCCCACTCAAAAACCTAGACAGATCATCAGGACAAAAAATCAGCAACAAGATCCAGAACCTAAATGTGGCTCTTGACCAAATGGACTTAATTGATACCTACAGAACACTCCATCCAATGACCACAGAATATACATTCTACTCATCACCATATGGAATGTACTGTAAGATCGACCACATACTTGGCCATAAATCAAGCATAAGCAAATTTAAAAAGATCGAAATTTTGCCATGCACCTTCTCGGACCACAGTGGAATAAAAATAAACATCAACACCAACAAGTTTCCCCCAAAACCCACAAAAACATGGACACTAAACACCATGATGCTAAACAACTCCTGGGTCAATAATGAAATCAAAACAGAGATTAAAAGATACTGGGAAACAAATGAAAATGAAGAAACATTTTACCAAAATCTCTGGGATGCCATGAAAGCTGTAGTAAGAGGGGAATTCATATCCCTACAAATGCACATGAAGAAAATGGAAGGATCACAAATTAACATTCTAACAAGTCACCTAAGGAAGCTGGAAAAGCAAGACCACCAAAACCCTAACTTCAGCAGAAGAATCCAGATCACCAAAATAAAAGCTCAAATCCTGGACATAGAAGACAAAGATAATACAAAAAAATCAATGAAACAAAAAGCTGTTTCTTTGAATGAATAAACAAGATCAATGGTCCCCTAGCTAAACTGACCAAGAAAAAGAGAGAAAACGCCCAAATAAACACACTCAGAAATGCAAAAGATGAAGTCACATCTGACCCTGAAGAAATACAAAAGGTCATTAGAGACTACTATGTACACTTGTATGGAAACAAACTTGCAAACCTTAAGGAAATGGAGAACTTTCTAACATCACACAACCTGCCTAGGTTGAAACAAGAAGAAATTGAGACCTAAGTAGACCAATAACAATCAAGGAGACTGACTATATCATAAGAAAACTACCAACCAAAAAAAACCCTGGACCAGATGGCTTTCCAGCAGAATTCTATAAGACATTTGAGGAGGAACTGATACCAATCCTACTGAAAGTATTCCAGGTGATTGAAAAAGATGGGACTCTCCCCAAATCATTTTATGAAGCTAACATCACATTGATACCCACACCAGGTAAAGACCCAACAAAGAATGAGAACTACAGGCCAATATCTTCGCTGAACATAGATACTAAAATTCTCAACAAGATCCTACCAAACTGGGTTCAACAATGCATCTCAAAAATCATCCATCATGACCAAGTGGGCTTCATCCCCAGGATGCAAGGCTGGTTCAACACTCATAAGACCATAAAAGTGATTAAATATGTCAACAGACATCAAAAGAAAAACCACATGATTATATCATTAGATGCAGAAAAGGCTTTTGATAAAATCCAGTACCCCTTCTTGATAAAAATCCTCAAACATCTAGGCATATGTGGGACATACCTCAAAATAGTAAAAGCAAACTACAAGAAACCCACAGCCAGCATACTCCTAAATGGACAAAAATTGGAATTATTTCCCCTGAAAACTGGAACAAGACAAGGAGGCCCACTCTCACCCCTCCTGTTCGATATAGTATTGGAAGTCCTGGCTAGAGCAATCAGAAAAGAGTAGGCGATCAGGGATATCCAAATAGGAAAAGAGGAAGTCAAGCTATCTCTCTTTGCAGATGACATGATTGTATACCTTGAAAACCTAAGAGAATCTGTCAAAAATCTCCTTGCACTGATAAAGGACTTTGGCAAAGTCTCAGGGTATAAAATAAATGTGCAAAAGACAATCGCATTTCTTTACACCAATAATAAACAAATAGAAACCCAAATAAAAAGCACAATCCCATTCACAATAGCCAAAAAAAAAAGAAAAAAAGAAATACCTTGGCATCTTCCTAACCAGAGATGTGAAAGACCTTTACAATGAAAACTATAAAACACTGCTCAAAGAAATCAAAGATGACCCAAACAAGTGGAAAAATATCCCATGCTCATTGATTGAAAGAATCAACATTGTTAAAATGTCCATATTACCTAAGACAATCTATTGATTTAATGCAATACCCATCAAATTACCAGCAACATTCTTCTCAGATCTAGAAAAAACAATACA
>NW_007233076.1:17523-27911 GCF_000164805.1 Carlito syrichta
CAAAAAAAAAAAAAAAAACACAGGAGGTATCACACTACCAGACTTCAAACTTTACTGTAAAGCTACAATAATCAAAACATCCTGGTATTGGTACAAGAGCAGGCATACAGCCCAATGGAATAGACTTGAGATTCCAGAAGCAAAACCTCAATTTCTCAACCAACTCATCTTCAACAAAGCCTCCATCACCCACTGCTGGGGAGAGGAAAACCTATTTAGTAAATGGTACTGGGAAAATTGGCTGACTACATGCAGAAGATTGAAACAGGACCCCTACCTATCCCCATACACAAAAATTAACTCTAAACAGATCAGAGACCTAAATGTAAAACCTCAAACCATAAGAACTTTAGAAAATGCAGGACACACCCTTATGGAAGTTGGAACTGGCATCCAATTCCTGAGCAAAACCCAAAATACACAGGCCATAATAGATAAGGTAGACAAGTGGGGGCTCATCAAACGGAAAAGCTTCTGCAAAGCCAAAGAAACCATCAAGAGATCAGGGAGACAGCCTACAGACGGGGAAAAAGTATTTGCCAACTCCATGTCCATCAAAGGCCTAACATCTAGGATCTACAAGGAACTCAAACATGCTGAAAAGAAAAAAACAAATAACTCCATTACAAAGTGGGTGAAAGATATGAACAGACGCTACTCAAAAGAAGACATACGCACGGCCAACAGATACATGAAGAACTGTTCAACCTCACTAATCATCAAGGAGATGCAAATTAAAACTACACTTAGATACCACCTAATTCCAGTCAGAGTGGCCATTATCAATAACAAAAAATAACAGATGCTGGAGAGAATGTGGTGAAAAGGGAACACTTCTACACTGTTGGTGGGAGTGTAAACTAGTACAGGCTCTGTGGAAATCAGTGTGGCGATTCCTAAAAGTTCTAAAAATTGACCTTCCATATGACCCCACAATCGCCCTACTGAGAATATATCCTGAAGAACTCAAATCACTCTATAAAAAAGATACCTGCACACATATGTTTATCGAAGCATTGTTCACAATGTAAGATCATGGAACCAACCATGCTGCCCATCAAAAGAGGACTGGATTTAAAAAATGTGGTACATATAATGATGGAATACTATGTAGTCATAAAAAAGAACAAAATATGAATTTCGCGGCAACCTGGATGGAATTAGGGTTTATAATACTGAGTGATCTCTCATAGAAACAAAGATCTGAGTATCACATGTTCTCACTCATAAGTGGACCTTGAAAAACTACCATAATGCAATAAGAAAAGGATTGACAGTGGCGGGAAACTGTGTGGGGGCAGGGAGGGGAAAGGAGGTGGGATTCATGGTAGTCAATATCTGTCTGGGGAAAGTGGGGCACGCCTCATCAACAAGAGTGCTTGCTCAATGAATATTTGTATACCTAACCCTTAACTATACCCCACAATTTTAAAATAAATAAGTAAATAAAATAAAAAGAGTGAATATCCTTACCTTGTTCGCAATCCTTGTGAGAAACCATTTGAACTTTCACCACTGATTACAACGTTAGCTGTAGATTTATGTAGATGCCTCTTTTTTTCTTTTTTTTAGATTAGAAAATATAGTTTATTTAGAAAGTCAGTTACAGAGAAAGAAAGAGGAGCTGCACCTCCTCAAGGTTGGGAAGGGGGGTCAAAGCTGAAGGAAACATGGTGTGACCACCACTCAAAGAGCACATGGCCACACCATAGCTTAGCAAGGCAATGGCCTAGAAGAAGTTCCCTTCTATTTCTAGATTGCTGATTTTTTTAAAATTATGAATTGATATTAAATTTTTACAATTATTTTCTGTGTCACTTGATACAATCATGTGTTTTTTCTTTAGATTAACAATATCATGGATTATATTGGTTAATTTGCATATTGGCCTAGTCTTGCATTGTCGGGACAAATACCACTTGTTCATAATGTGTCATTCTTTGTGAATACGGCTGGATTAAATTTGTTAAGAATTTTTGCTTTCATGCTTATAAGGGATATTGTTCTTTAGGGGTTTTGTTTTACTTTGGGTCATCAGGATTATGATGGCCTCATAAAATTAACTGGAAAGTGCTTTTTCCTGTTTTATATTTCTAGAAGAGATTGCATAGAATAATGCTATTTATGCCTTGTTTGTCAGAATTAGCCAGTAGAAAAATTTAAGCCTGGAAAATTCTTTCTCGGGTTTTTAACAACAATTTTAATTTGTTTAAGAGTTATAGAACTACCCAGATTATCTATTTTTATCTTGAGTAAGGTATCACAAATTGTGCTTTCTGAGAGAATGGTCTGTTTCATGTAAGTTGTCAAATTTTATATGTGTAGGGTTACTCATAGTCTTCCCTTATTGTCCTTTAAATATCTGTGGGATCTATAGTGTGAGATATATAGTGGATATTGCTAACATGTCTTCTCTTTTATTGTCTGCCAGTCTTGCTAGACATTTATCAATTTCGTGGATCTTTTTATTTTAAAAAACAACTTTCGGTTTCATTGACTTTATTATTTGTTCTGGGTTTTCTATTTATTTTATTGCTCCTCTCTCTCTCTCTCTCTCTCTCTCTCTCTCCCCCCCCAACCCCCCACCCCCGGCTTGTTTTCAGCTTATTTTAGTTTCTTAACATGAAAGCTTAGATTTCTGATTTGATATCTTACTTGTTTTTAGATGAGGGTGCTATGGCTATATACTGGTACCGTACTTCTTTTCTTAATGAAAGCATTTAATGCTACAAATTTCCCTCAAAGCACTATTTAATTGTGTTCCAAATTTTACAAATGTTTCATTTTCACTTTAATGCCATTAAAAGATTTTAATATACTTTCAATTGGCCCATGAACTATTTTGAAGTGTGTTGTTAATTCCCAAGTGTTTGGAAACTTTTCTATAACCTGTTATTCTTTTCTACTTTAATTCCATTATAGTCTGAAAACATATTTTGGTTGCTTACATTTCTTATTCAGATTTTATGACAGGAATATGGTATATTTTGGTGAATGTTCATGTGTACTTAGATATAATGTGTATTCTTCTACTGTTGTGTGGAGTCTTTGAAAATATCAATTAAGTTCAGTTGGTTGATGGTATTGTTTATTTCTTCAATTACCTTGCTAATTTTCATTTCTTTCTACTAATTATTGAGGGTAATATTGTAGTCTCTAACTTTTATTGTGAGTTTGTCTGTTTTTCTTTTCAGTTCTATCCATTTTACTGTTTTTGGATGCATACACATTTAGAATTATTATGGCTTCTTGGAATATTGAACTTTTATCATTATGCAATATCTCTTTTTGTCCCTAATACTCTTCTTTGAATTCTGCTTTTCTCTCATTAGTGAAAACACTCCAGCTTTCTTTTATGGGTGCTTGCATGATGTGAAATTCAGCTTCTTAACCTCTTGATGACTCATGCCCTCGTGCTAATCCCCTCTATTTGTGAGTGGGCAAGGAATAGTTATTTTCTGCTGAAAAACATAATATGGGAAAAGTGATGAAGTCACTGTCAAGATCAGGTTATAACAGACTGTGACTTCCATTTTGCTTGCACTGTCTCTCCACCTCTTCATGTCTCTCCAGCACTTCAAGAAAGTGGTCATCAAAGAGGCCCATGTGGCAAGCGCTGAGGGCAGCCTCCGTACCTAGCCAGCAAGGAATCGGTGTTGTCACTTCAATAGCCTGCAAGAAACTGAATCTTGCAAGCAATTTTGTGAACTGGGAAGCAGATTCTTTCCCCTAGTCAAGTCTTGTTTTTTATTATTATTATGGAGATGTAGGGTACAAGTCAGGATTAGATACATAAGTAGACTGGGTGCAGGTGAAGTTTAGGCTTCCAACTGGTCTTCATTTCCCCTGGTCTAGGACCAGGTACGCTTTGTGTTGTTACATGCCCCCCTCCCCTCCTCTGGCAGTGTCCACTGACTGATGCCTAACATCTACAAGGATCTACAAGGAACTCAAATGAGCTGAAAGGGAAAAAACAAACAACGCTACCAAGAAGTGGGCAAATCCAAACTACATTGAGATACTACCTAACTCCAGTAAGAGTGGCCATCATTAGTAAAACAACAGATGCTGGTGAGGATGCAGAGAAAAGGGAGCGCTTCTCCACCATTGGTGGGAGTGCAAACTAATTCAACCTCTGTGAAAAACAGTGTGACGATTTCTAAAAGAACTAGAAATTGACCTTCCAGGTGACCCAGCAATCCCCCTTCTGAGAATATACCTGGAGAAACTCAAATCATTCTACAAAAAAGATACTTGTGCATGCATGTTTATTGCAGCACGCTTCACAATAGCAAAAACATGGAATCAACTGTGCTGCCCATCAAAACTGGACTGGGTAAAAAAAATGTGGCACGTATGTATGCACGATGAAATATTACACAGTCATAAAGAAGGACAAAATTATGGGCTTTGTGTCAACTTGGGTAGAATTAGAGTCCATCACATTCAGTGATCTATCACAAAAACAAAGAACTGAGCATCACATGTTCTCACTCATAACTGGACCCTGAATGCCTATGGTAATACTACAAAAAAAGGGACTGGCAGTAGTGGGACACTGGCAGGGGAGGGGAGCACATCACATCAGTAAGGGTGCTTGATCCTAAGCCAGGCCAAGTGAGGTCCAATGAGAGGCGCAAAACTTCCCCTGTACCTAAAACACTCATGTGCACAATCCTGACTTGTGTCCCCAAACTCAAAAATAAAACAAAATAAAGTTTGTTTAAAAAGTGAGCAAAGAGCCAGGCTCGGTGGCTCAGCCTGTAATCCCGCGCCTTTGGGAGGCTGAGGTGAGTGGATTGCCTGAGTCCGCGGGTTCGAGACCTGCCTGGGCAATGTGGCGAGCCTTCATCTCTACAATAAATCGAAAAATTAGCCAGACCTGGTAGCGCACGCCTGTAGTTCCAGCTACTGGGAAGGCGGAGGCGGAAGGATCGCCGGAGCCCAGCAGGTCGAGGCTGCGGTGGCCGGGAGCGGCCACTGCACTCCAGTCTGGGCGACGGAGTGAGACTCCATCTCAAAAACAAAAGTGAGCAAAGGACATGAATCGGCACTTTTGAAAAGAAGATATGCAAGCAGCCAACAGATAGCATGAAAAAATGCCTAGTCAAGTGGTGAGGTGAGGCTTCAGCTCCAGCCAATACTGTGATTTAGCCTGAGCCACATGACAGCTAAACTGTGTCCAGATGCTTGGCCCACCGAGTCTGGAAGGCAATATATTTAGTTAGTTAAGTTTGGGGTAATTTGATACACAAGAATAGATAACTAATATATATGCCATATGTTTTCAATCACTTTATTCATGTCATTACAATCTACTGTTATCTGCAGACATATACAAGGAAGGGAACCCAAAAAACCCTGAAATTTATTTATAAAATATTGTGTATTTATTTTTTATGTATTTTTTTTATTTTTGAGTTGGAGTCTCACTCAGTGCCCAGACTGGAGGGCAGTGGCCGCTCCCGGCCACCGCAGCCTCGACCCGCTGGGCTCCGGCGATCCTTCCGCCTCTGCCTTCCAAGGAGCCGGAATTACAGGCGCGCGCTACCACGCCCCCGGCTGATTTTTTGATTTATTGTAGAGAGGAGGTCTCGCCAAGTTGCCCAGGCGGGTCTCGAACCCGCGGGCTCAGGCCATCCACTCACCTCAGCCTGCCAAAGCGCGGGATTACAGGCTGAGCCACCGAGCCCGGCTTGGGTATTTACTCTTATTACTCATGTTTAAACTTAAGTCACCTTCAAGGTTCTCTCCGTTTGATGCGTTTTGCACTGCTTAAACGTTTTTGAACTCGCCAGTTTTTATGCCTTTGAGTGCTTCTGCCATTTTTTTGTCTCACCTCTTCCACGTTGGCAAAACGTTTCCCTTTGAGAACATTTTTCATCCAGGGAAACACACAAACCAAAAAATTACTCAAGGTGAGATTGAGTGAATAGGGCGGGTAGGGTGTGGGAGTTATGCTGGCTTGGGTCAAAAACTGCTGAACACTCAACATGGGGTGGGCAAGAGCACTTGTAAATGAAATGGTCAAATGCTTTGAAAGAATCTTCAGAAAAATTCCCTGAAGCAGAATGCAGCCTCTCACAACTCTAGTTGGTACACACGCTGATGAGTTTCCAGAACACTTACCTAGGACGGAAGCCTGTACTACAAGGGCCCTTCCCTCCAAAAGATAATACCGATTTTGGGGGGGGGAGTCCCCCTTCATATATCTATATTCCCATATCTATATATCTATTTTAAATGAGTTTCTTAGAGACAGTATAAAGTTGAGTTTTCTTTTATGACTTTTGGTTTTTGTTTTATCTTTTTTTATATCTATGCTGACAATCACTGTCTTTTAATTGTTGTGTTTCATCAATTACATGCGATGTCATTGCTGACATATATGATATAGGGATTTCATTTTATTAGTAGGCATATTTCCTTTCAGTATTTCTGTCCTTTTCCCTACAAGACTGTTTAGAAAAGGCTTGATGGATAGGAAATTTGATGAGGTTTTTAGGTCATTACTTTTAAGAGCTGAGAGGGCTCTGTTTGTACTGGTGATAAGATCTACTTAGTTATTTTCTTTGTGAAGCTGTTTACTAGTTTCACCTAATCCACAGTACCTTCTGACAGAGTAGAGAAAACAGATAAAATTTGCAGGGATTAATTGGTCCCTGCCAGATCAGTCAAGTAGATTCTTAAGATTTGAGTTCTGAGTTATCTTACTGGTTAGTCAAAAGTCTGGTTAGCAATGCACTAAAGAGACAGAGGATGAACCAATTTCCAGTATTAGGAAAGAGTAAATAGATCATTCATTTTTTCATTCTAAAAATATTTATTGAGGCTTTGCTAGGCACCATGGGGATTTCAAATATAAATAAAACCCAGTCTTTGTTCTCTAAAGGATAACAAATTAGTGGGAAAACAGACACACGCACAAGTAATTACATTATAAAGTCGATTGTGTGATAAGGGTTATGAGTTTAGTATCATCTCTATAATGAGATAAATATGTCTACTCATTCACAAAAGCATCCAGTGGAGTGGTAGTATGTTTGTTCTTATTTCTCTTTTTAAGAACATATAGTAAAAGGTTGTGATATCTTTAAAAGAGACCAAAGAAGCCTTGTTTATTATACACATTGCAAAGTAAATATTTGCAGTTTATATCTCTAAAGATAACATTGCATCAGCTTGATTAATTATTCAGAAATTATAGTTCATGCTTGGGAATTTATGGTAATAAAAGTTAAGACATGGCAAACTCAGCAGAGTTTCTGGTTAGCAGCAAGACAGCTCGAATGAATATTCAGTTTTACAATTCAGTATGAATGGATAATGAAAGAATATATACAAATACTGTATTGTTTTTATCCCACTTTGGGGGGAGATAGGTACGTGCAGGCTTAGTGTTATTTTATTTCTATTTTTTGTTGTTGTTCATTTGTTTTGTCATAGAATTTGATTTGGGAGTGGAGTGAGTCTTCACAGGGAGCTATATGAATGTCATAGTAAAATCTATTACAGTACCAGGGACAGCTAAACCTGAAATATATGTATGCTTCTTTGACCCTGAGATTTACCAGGAGATCTCAACAGGTTTTACAGGTATTAAGTAGCCAAGCTTCAAATTACTGCTGAAACATAGATATTACACAGAGTTGGTGCTACTAACCATGAAGGCACTGGCAGAAATATATTTAAATCTAAAATATTTCAAGAAATTTCAAGCTGAGACTGACCAGTACTGCGCCACGATTGCGTGTAGGCTATGTGTTAGTACAGGTATTCTCCAATTTTGATATGCCAAAAATCATCGAGCCAACTTGTTAAAAACAGTTATCAGACCAATACATAAGCCTGGATGTTTTGTGAAAATACAAACTCTGCTCTGGAAGATCTGATATCAGACTATATTTTAAGGACCAAGGATCAGTACTGATATCACTCAGCATCTGTAAGAAGGGTTGGTGCCTACCTTGATAAAATACAGGTTGCTGGCTTCCACCCCCAGAGATCCTAATATAGGGAGACTGCATTCTTAACAAGCTCTCCCAAATGATGCTGTTGCTACACTAATCTGTGTTGCTCTCCAGAACTACTGAGGTCTGAGCAATCTTATTTTTAACATACTCCTCTGATAACCATGCTGAACGTGAAAATTTGAAAACCATAAATTCAATAGAGACTGACTCTGAAACAGGCAGCAAGTGGTAGATACCCTTGCAAGCTAAGAGTTATTCACCCAATGCTGGGGAACAACACAAAAAGTGGAAAAATGAGTAGAGAAAACAGGTGCTTGTAAACACACATGTATGGACCAAGATCGACTCCAGTGCCAGGAAGCCTAGCCCTCTAAGGCATGACCTGGTTCAGTACTGAGTAGAGGAAGCAGGGTCTGACCAAAGCAGTGGATAATAATATAACCAGAGTAGTCTAAACTGTGGTTAAATAAGAAAATCCAAAGGTCAAATCCAGTTCTTAGGACTTACTAGTAGAGAAATAAGTCATGGAGTGACAAGTCAGGCAATCAGGAACAGGTCAGGACATAAAGTATAAAGTAGTTCAGAGCAAGCTGTTCAGGGCAAAGGTCCAATTTTATGTTGCAGTGTCTGGCCTGATATCTCTTCCAGAAGTGCTGAGAGAAGTAGGCGTGGACATTTAAAACATTAGCACTAGTATCCAAATACCTCCTGTTTTCATGTGAAAATAGTGAACTTTCCTTATAGCTTATGAAACATACTTTCATTCTCTGTTTAATCAGTTTTTTCTTTCTTCAGCCATCAAACTACCTATCATTTTCATAATTTTCACTTCTCTTTGTCACAACTTTCTTTCTGTCACTGTTTGGAGAACAACTGCTCATTTTTTTCCTCAAAAATTAATGCTATTCTGGATACTCAAGTTCCCAAATTGGTCTTAGATCCTTTACTTGACATCTAAAATGCTCACACAGTTATTTATCAAACTAAGGTCTGAAGGCAACCTACAGTATCACATGTTTAAGATGTCGATTCCTAGGCTTTATTCTAAGCCCTCTGAATCTGATTCTCTAGAGCTAAGTCCCTGAAACATGGGTTCTTCATAGGTTCCCCTAGAAATTTCTATGTACACAAGAAGTTGAGAATTCCTGTACTTATTAGTCTTTCCACTCCCCCCTCACCCCTTTTGTAGGTCTCAACTGTTATAAATTTTCTAGTTTGGGTCACTCCTTCCAGGTGAATAATTCAAAGTAGCTGCTTAGAGTCTTAAAGACACAAGATCTATATCATACTTGGATATTAAACTACACAAAAGTAGAGGAAAAAAAATTTAACATGTTTCAACAGTTTATTTTCATGTTAAAATACAAAATATAAAGATTGTTTTGGGTCAGATCTTCACAATACCAAACCAAACAGAATAATACAATGTTAATTTGAGGTAACCCTATCAACGTTGATATCTAAGAACATGGGAAATAAATAAAAGCAGATATAAGGATGAGTAACACCGACCTCTACTTTATAACCCAGAACATCAAGTGCCTTCAATTATTTATTTTCGGTTAGGTTGGAAGGATAAACCCATCACAGTAGCCTCTGGGCACATTTACAGCGTTTTAGAAGAGACATTCTACAGTTTCTGTATAAATTCTGAGCAGCTTAAAGTGAATACTAGCTCTGTTATTTAAAAGGATTTCTGGTTTGTTTCAACTTGAAAGTGATTTAATAGAAGGCCCACAGAGAAAATCGGTCTCAGTAATCAAATTATAACAAGTAAGGATTAAAAGTATTAAGAAGTTTAAGCAAACTTTTCAGCTGCCCTGTTTGTTTCTGGGGGGGGGGAGGAGAGAGAGGGTCATTTGAAGTTGGCTGTGGGAATAAGTACTATAAAATTATAAGAAGAAAAAGTACAAAAACTGCACAAATTTTTGAGTTCATTATACATCTCCAGCAACAGTGTTTTTCAAATGCTTGAGTTTGGCCAAACCCTAGCAGCCTTTCTCCCAGAGGCATTTGTCTGTTTACTACTACCTTTCTGAATTTATAAAGCCAACTATATTTTACAGGTAAACGTAATTTACATTTTCAGATTCATTTGTACTTAATTCATCAAAGAGCTTTGTCATGTGAGCCCCTGGGTTTTGGAGATTTGTGATCTTTTTAATAGATTTTTAGAACCTGGTTGTTTTTCCTTTCTTAGAAACAGGAAGCTGCTTTAGTCAAAAACAAACAAGGTTAAACTCTGAAGTGCTCGATTTGGACTTGACATTTAGAAACCACAGATCCAAATGGGTCTTAAGCTTGGCAAAACATTCCTTCCCTTTTTATTAGGTGAGAAGAAAACATTTAGGATAAAAGCAAAAATGATTAAAATGGGAGTGCATTCCTTAGTTGTTTTTTTTTTTTTTAATAAGG